>NC_141992.1:141419973-141519973 GCF_049901715.1 Pseudonaja textilis
TTATTGGAGAGTAATATTTAATTGTATTAATTTATATTTAATTAAATTTAATGAAGCTCGATGACCACTTTTCTGGTTTCAGCTATCCAAAATGAGAAAATTAAACAAAGAATAGTTTTAAACTTTCATTTCGGAAATATGACATATCCTGATTTTAGGTATAATTGTTTTCATAGCATTTAATATGATCCTACTTTACTTCTAACTGAAATTACAAGTTTATTTATGTCCACGTTTTAGCTGAATAAAAAAACTCCTATTTTAATTGTTAACAGATGACTATCAAAGTATACTAATTATGCAAATGCAGACATTTTGTATGCAGTCATGATCCTAAAAGCAGTGTTACAACTGGTTTATGCATTATCAATTTGTTTGCTTGTTCCATTTAATTCATTCTTAATGGAATCTGTAGCAATGCTTTAAAAATGTTTTAGAATAGCTACTAAATTACAAGTCAATAATATATTTCAAGCCATGTAGTATTATTTTTATTACTTTTCTCAATGCACAGGTAGACTGAATGAATATATAATTCTAAAATATAGAAATATTTTAAAAGAATATATGTAAAACTACATTATATTAATATGACGGTTCTAGTTTACTATTGTTTATAAATTTAAAATATAAGATTCAGAAGCAGATTTTTTTCTAAAAAGCTTTATTTTCACACCCAAGTATTAAAAGAAAAAAATTATTCCTCTAGATGTATTGATTGTGTTTTGCTCTATTTTAAAATGCAGTTAAGAGATTTATATAATAACAGAGCGTTCTGCTTCACATAATAGCACATATCACCTGTCTCTTTCTAGATGACACTTTTAAAAGCATCTTTTTATTAGAAACACAAACCAATACACTCAAAAGGCTGCAATAACTACTTTTAGACAATTCGTATGATCATTTCCTTCTTTATATTCTGACTCTAAGTAACTTATTACTATGAATGGCATGAAAATGGCAACCTGTCACAATTGATTTTTTTTCACTCTAAGTTTTTTTTTTAATATATATATATATATATATAATTATCTTCTTACTAAATAAAGGTCTAGTTTATAAAAGGAAATCTCAAGTTTCAGTTCATGATAACGGAGATGTCTTTTTAATAGCTCTTAGGAAGGTTATTGCTTGAGATTAGTAATTATTTGCATAGTTTTGAAAAAAAAAAAACTTCCAGAGAGGTTGAAATGTTCTTTATCAAGAATTAAATAATCATAATAGCATTCTGATTATAGAAGGGAATGTTACAAGCTCATATTTGGGGGGTCAGAAATTCCACAGAACTAGAAAATATCCTAAGTTCTATTATAAGTTTATTCATGTATTCTGTAGTAGAGATATAAATTTAAATTAATATTTACAACACAATGATGCAAAGATAAAACTCTGGAGGTGCTAATTCTGTCTTATCTTTCCTTCTGCATAGCTACCTCTCTAACCAAGGTGCAAAAGAATTCAAGGACTGCAGCCTGGGATAATGCCCAACATTCAGCTGTTGGAATGGATTGAACTACATTGTTTTTGTGGAAACTATAAAGACAATGTTGTTCATCAGAAGATCTGGGATTCTTATTTAATCCATACAGGTACTTCCAGAAAAAAAAAAAAAAACTTTCTGAGACACCTTTTTTGTTTCTGTATTGTTCCTGGCCTTCCAAGGTGGCAGATTCAAGGGCAAGGAACAAATAACAGCTGAACTGGTTGAACTGACAAATATTACCAATGCTCTCCCAAGAAAATTTGGTATTTTGTAATAATCTCTATAAAAGACTATCCTTCTAGGCATCTAGAGCTCATTTTAAAAGAATATATGGCAAATGGCCTGCTAATCTAGGCAGAAACAGTGATCTATTGAAAGGCTTGTTTATTTATTTATTTGTATTTCATGTTTAGAAAACACCCATCTCCTCATAGAGTGACTCTGGATGGTATGCAATTATACATAAAAACATAAAAGCTACAGGTAAATATTATAATAAGAACCGTTAAAAACAAGAATAATTAAAATGAAAATTCAAAAGAGGCTTCAGGATGCTAACCAGCCCCTTGGCTGGGTGCTTCTCTGTGAGCTGTAAGCAAATCAGCAGTCAGGTCTTCAAGCATTTCCTAAAGGCCAGGAAAATGGGAGCCTGCCTCATCTTTGAGGGGCAGGGGGAGAGTGTTTCAAAGGGCCCCAGCAGCAGAAAAGGCTTTCTTCCTAGACCCACCAGTTGAAATTCTTTAACTGACAGAGTCTGTAGCATACCTTCTCTGCCTATCCAAGTGGGACAAGCTGATGTAAGGGGGGAAGGTATCTCTGCAGGTAATCTGGCCCCATGCCATGTATTAGTATAAAGATCATAACCACACCTTGAACTAAATCTGGAAACAAACTGGCACCCAGTATAGCTCATGCAGTAGAGGTGTGACATATGCCATCCTTGGGCCGCCCAAGATCGCTCAAGCAGCTGAATTCCTTACCAGGTGAAACTTACAGGTGCTTTTCAAGTGTAGGCCCATGTAGAGCCTATTACAATTGTTCAGATGGGAGATGATCAGGGTATCAGTTACTAATTCCTTCTCAAGTTCAGTCTAAGTGTTTTGGTTTTTCATTTAAAGCTACACAAAGCTGAGAGCTATCTGATACATAGAAATGGCTTAGACATTAAGAAAGGAAGAAGATGCCATTCTAAAGATATCACCATTCACTGAATTGTGCTTGATGGACATAGGAATGAGTATTTATTGTTCTTAAGTTGTGAAAAACATCCCATTTGGAATTCTGTTCTCTCTGGTTTTGGAACAGATATCAAGAATTTTTTTCCAGTTTAAATTATTGAAAATGTTTTAATTATATTTTAATGATTTATTATCTTAACCATGCTTTTCACTACCAAAAGGCTGTATGGAGAATATTTGTAGCACAGAATTGAAAATGAGGGGCCCAGGTGTCTGCTTTGCATGACAAAGTTGTCAATTCCAACTCTGGTTGTTAATCAAGTCCCAGAATGCTGGCTTTTTTATGTGGAAAGGTAGTATCGTACAGATTAGGTTGGACATAACGTTTCAAAGCTCTCCTGTGAATTGGTTTTCAATTTATGAAATGTTATATTTCTTTTTACTGAGACTAGCCAGTTCTGCCCCTCCCACTTGACTGTGATGTAATTTTCTCAACTCAGTAACATTGGAACACTAATAATGCTTTGTTCCAAATCTGTAGAAGATGGCATCAGTTTTATCTAAGTGTTATAAAATGCAAACTACAGATCTTTGCAAAGCACCAGTGGCATAACTGTCATAGTGATGAACTACAGAAGACTAATTCTCAACCATCCTGACTTATTTCAATAGCATACTTTTGCTTTTGGCAATAACTGCTACTGAAAGGATCTTAATCCCAGCTGAGAGATTGTGACAGTGCTGTGCTAAAAGACAGGTTAGGGATAGAAGAAAAAAATCTATCTATATGGTCGCTAGGAGTAAAAAAAATAAAAACAATTTGATGGAACATAATCGTGTGTGTGTATGCTGGTGCACATCTGCAAGTTTATATGTTTGTGTATGTTTATGTATGTGCGTGTGGAATAGATATAGGCTCCTGGACTATTTTTTCCTTGAGGAAGAAGAAAACATTTCGCTTTTCATCCAAGAAGCTTCATCAGTTCTGATGGTGGAAGGATGGAAGGATATGGAAAACACACACACACACACACACACACACACACGTAGATACCCTTTCAAATACAAAATCAGTAGCATTTGGAAGGCATGAGAAAGCGGGTTACCATTCCAGCAACATTTTTTTAAAGAAAGAGCTCTATGATCTAAGTATCAGAAATCCTATTAAATAAAGAAGAATAGTAGCAATAGCACTTAAGACTTATATACCGCTTTATAATGCTCTACAGTGGTTTTTTATCCACCTCGAAAGGATGGAAGGCTGAGTCAACCTTGAGCCTGGTGGGATTTGAACTGCAAATTGCAGTCAGCCAACAGTCAGCAGAAGTAGCCTGCAGTACTGCACTCTAACCACTTTGCCAGCGAGGCTCATAGGCCTAGTTAAGATATGTTTTCACTGTCTCAATCCCTATAATAAGAACCTTCAAATAAAAAAGCAACAAAGAAGTAGAGTCCTAATCATCTGACTAGCTTTCTGTATCTTCTACAACATTTTTATGGCTTAAAATCCTTAGCACTTTTTAACGCTCATACTACTGTTCGCAATCCCAATCTCTCTTTTTCCTCCTGTCATATTATTTCAGGCTACAGAGGGAGGTGATAGGCACAAATTTTGTTTTCAATGATTTTAGTGGATTTACAGCAGAACAGGACAATCTTGAAACCATGACCCAGTTTGAACAATACAGCGGTAAACCTCATCATCAACTATTCTCTGAATCTTTCAGTACACTTATAAAAGCATTTAGATTTTCAAAAGCCAGTTTTGTTCATGGTTAAAAATAACAAAGAACAACAAAGATAGTTTTCAAAATTGGTCTTCCGGTGCTGCTTCCGTTGAAGACGGACCAAAGACCATGATCATGCGCGGCTATCAACGTTCCAGCAAACCTCCATTTCAATCAGTAACTCCGACACAACCATATCTCAAAAGTACCTTTATTAGAATAACAACTGGCACATCTGTGGAATCCCAAATCTGAAAGTTTTCAGGCTTCCCACAATTCCCCAAACTACAAATCCATCTCCCCTTGGCCATCATCACATCACATGGCCCAATCACGATCCGTCCAAAAGTATTATTCTTATTTCATCCTGCACTATACTCAATGACCTTGAACTAAAAAAAGAATTTCATTTTGTCTACTTAGAGCTACTCAATTGAATCCACCCCCCTCCCACTTTCTCAAGCTTGTGGCAGTGTGGAATATGGCTTCCAAAGCTGACAGCAGCTTCAATTCGTGCTCAACCTGTCGGAGGGTCCCAAACAGCACTGGCTCTACCCTGGAGGGGTGGGGAAACAGGGGGAGACTGCCAGCTGGGTTGAGGGGAGCTGCATCTCCCCTCCCTGGCTAGGTACACTCCCATCGAAGGCAGGCGGTAGCGGCAGTCTTTAATGGCTGCCCTAAATATGGGAAGCTACCCAGGACTTAAGTGTGTGCTGGGGCAGTGAAACAGTAAGCAGCGTGTGACCAGGCAAAATATTTCAGATTGTCTCAAGGTAACCTCAAGAAATAGAAGAAAAGAGCCCAGCCCTCATTTAAGATTGTGGCAGCGGCAACTGGAAAGTAAGAGGAAATTATAAGGTAAATAAAACTGGATTATAAAAGGACTATACCAGAATCAGAGACTAAATTTGGAATAAGATACAGAAATTGGCATTAATTATGCATTGGTTAGAATGCTAGACTTGTTGGAATTGACTATATTTAAAAGATATAATAGCTAATGATTGAAAATTAGTGGAATTAATACAAGTGAAAAGGAAAAGAAGAAAAAGTGCCACCTAATGGTTAAAGGAACTCGACTTTATGAAAAATTACTGGTCTAGTAAATGTATGAATGGGAAATGAAATAAAAGACTATAGTATACCAATAATCCTGGAAATACAAGAGGAAAAAAAGATCACAGTAAAGACACAAGTGAAGATATCCTCTTGGGACTGTTTGGTGGATTGGGATGGTGATAAGGAAACAGAAGGATTAACAAGAGAAACTGAGATGAATGGATATATCTGGTAAAGATTAAAATAGAAGATGCTGGCTTTTAATATAATAGAGAATAATTTGACTGAATAAGTAAAATGAATAGAATGTGTGAAGAACTTAGATAAGAACTGCAAAATGTAAGGGGAATAATAAAAGAAAGCATGGAACTATGGGATATATTGGCAGAAAAATTAGAAATGGGGATGCAGTCCACAGGAGAACAAAGAAAGTCCAAGGAGGAGGAGTTAAAGAAGCAGCCAGCCCAAAAGAGCAAAAAGAATAATGGACATTGCAAAAAGACACAAAAGGAATTAAAATTAAGACTTTGATGATGGATGTGATAAATAAAAGGGAAAATACTTCCAAGATTAAACAAAAGCAGCAGCAGCTACATCAAAAGAAGTTGCAAAAGAGAGATCAGGAGAGGGAGGGGAAAAATAAGTGAATGGGAGATGAAAACAAAAGTAATAATAGGGTGAAAAAGAGAAGCTAAGAAAAAGGACTGGAAAAACTTAAGACAAGGGAAAATTGGCTAAAATTAGAAGAAATTATTGGGCTAAGAGACGATGGTTAAATACAAAAAAAGGAGGGAATCCCACATGGAAATGTATTTTGGTGTTTTTTTCTTTGTTTACAAATATAGATTGAAGAGTTTTGAAATGTAAAGATTATTGGGAATTACCTTTAAAAATAAAGAAATTTCACTGTAAGAACATAATATAATTATATATGAGAAAAATGATAAAATAGAGAAATTAAGATGGTTTCATTGTTATTAAATCCTTTTATTTTTATGTATATTTATATTAAATATGAAATAGAAAATCTAATTGACTACTTATTGATATTAGAAAAACAAAGAATATGATAAATTAGAAATGATTATACTGTAAAGTATGGGAAATGAGATTGTGATATGATCAAAAGTGATGAAGGAATTTAAAGAAGAGTTTCATTTCTTTAGAGGTCTGTTGCAGGTGGTATATCACTGCCCATAGATAATCCAAATTACCTTTTCTCCTTCAAATTCAGATTAATGCACTGTCCTAAAATTGATAACAATAAAAAGAGCCTAATATTTTATTTATTTAGAGTTTAAATATGTTTTTAATAGGAAAAGTTATCTAAAATAGTAAGTGTTTGCTTTCTTCCTGTTAATTCTGAAACCAGCTTACCTTATTCTTTGGATTTGATGTGTTCATTACACTTCGAGTCTCTTTACCAGTGTAAATAACAACACCAATTACTGTTCCTGGAACAAATATAAGGAAGAGTTATATGAGAATGTTATAACTGAACATTTGTTATAATATGTTATAACTGAACATTTCAAAAGAAGAAAAAAATATTACAAGCCTGTAATTAATCTAAAAGTTTCTCTTTAAGTTTTATGACATAAGAACTGTCTGGTCTGTGCATTTCATTCATTGAATGTCTAAAATAGAAGCATCTTCCATTGCTAGAATTCTTCTTCAGACTTTAACACCAAAGGCATGAATATTAAAACTACTTTTTATTATTGGGTTGCACTGACAGAATGTTGTAACTTTGTATGTGCCTTGCCCCTCTCTGCCTTTATCCTAAAGAGAACTAGGAAGGCGACACCTTCTCAAACTCCATTCCTGCTTTGAGGTGACATTTCTCTTATCTGACTGATGGTTTGGCTGCAGCTCTTCCTCCTCAAAGTTTTTCTTACAGCCTATTAAAGCAGTCCCATGAGTACATTTTAATAATAATGATCCTACATAATGCAACTGCATAATTTGACATGATCCTGACGTTTTGTTGAATGGGAATTTGCAACTCTCCTTTTGAAGCACAAAGGCCAGAAAACATCCAAGTATAAGAATTTCACTTCATTCTTATTCAGATTTAAAAGGCTTTCAGATTGTTAATATCAAAATTATCTGCCATCATTCCTCATCTATCATTATGTAAAGCTAATGAAACAATCCAAGGACTTTTTGATGAATCAAAAGAAAACTTTTCATGACTGTATATAGGTATTTACTTTATTGTGCTGAATAAAGAACATGGAAAATGTTTAACCTAATAATACTTTTAAAGATAAGAAAAGCAGTATTTGGGAATATGGACAAGTATTAAGCAATAAAGAACTCGAGGATTAAAAAGCTAGGATTAAAAAAAGTTAATAGACAAAAATGAATAAAAATGTGAAAACTGAAATATTTCTTTTTGTCACATGTTCCCAAACTATGCATTTTATTTTACCTGACGCAACAACAGTGCTTGCCCATAGTGTATTTTCTATGCTTAGGCTCTCATGAACAGTTGGATCACTGTCTTCCTGCAAAAAAAAAAAAAAAGAATGGTTTCTAAAATTGTATTTTACAAGTATAGAATTATTTACAAATATGTATAAAATATTAAAATCAGAATAATGACCCAGAACAGAAAAAAATATGTTATCTAGAATTATAATGAAAGAGAAACAATAAATAATTTCAGAAAATGTATTGTACTATACTGAATTATAAAATGTATTGTACTGTACTGAATTATATTGGTATAGCTGCCCATCCTACATTTGTGACTCTGAGTGTTTCACCTAATTAAAAACCAGCAAATAAATCCAAAAACCAGTAAAACACAATAACCCCAGTGTATTGACTCTGTCTGGAGCATGGTGTAGAACAGATTTTGGCTCAATTCTAACAAGACTTAGTGGCTGTGGCTGTTTGGGGTTAATGTTGATTATTTGCTCAAAGGCCTCTGTTTTGTTTTTTTGATTTTGTTGTCTATTGGATTATTTTAGTCTGGGTTGTCTATTTGTTTAAAGTTTTTTGCTGCTTTTATAATTTCACTAGTTTTGTATGCCTCCCTGACTTCACCAGAGTAGAACTGTCAATAAATACATGAGTACAAAGTATTGATAAGAATCTAAAATGTTTTATTGTGTTTTGTAATATATATTTTATGAAAACTCGTACTTATGGCATATTCCCACCCAATTATATCAGGAATGTTTTCATATGTGCATATGAAAGCATCTATTAGTTCCGCTATTTCCAAATCTGACTTCTGTAAAGCTGCTAATAGTCTCATCTTTAAGACTGGCCTCCCTCACAGTCTGGAACATTTATTGTTATTACAGTATCCGATAACTTGAGTTCCTAAAGTTTCCAGACTCTGCTATTAAATAACAGACTTCTATGCAAGTATGCAAGCATTAAAGACACATTATCTGCAAATCATATCCACTGTTTGTAAAAATACATTTGGGAACTGGCATTGAGATGTTATTTTGTAAATTGAATATATTTTTCAATGAAATTATAGGCTTAGTTTGCAATAAACTCCTGGGGCAATGGGAATGAATTCTCTCAGGTAAAGAGAATTAACCTCTGAAATCCTGAGGGAATTATGAACTTTTGAGCTTTGAACTAAGTATCACTTAATCAGGAAATTTTACACTCACAGTAGTACAGTGTAGTCTGACTTAATTAGAAAATATCAGCCTTTGGAAATAAAATAATGATTCAGGATTTATATGTATTGTTGACACACTGGAAAAGAAAAAAAAACCCAGTAAACCAATAAACCTTAAAATTTCCTTGCTACCCAATAGCAACTTTTATCTATAAAACTGTAGCCTGGTAGCTAAGAAAGAAGAATCTTGCTTTTTTATTTTGTCTTTCTCCTCTAACATATAAAATTCTCTTTATCAACAATATACAATTTTATTTAAAACTGAAGTAACAGTTCAAATGATAGTAGCAGCTAAAAATCTGTTAACTATTCATGGGACCTGCCCTATTTCAGAGAGAAACAGGTTGTTAAAGAATTAAGGGAATTAGTAGCTGAAGCTCGACTATTAATTTTTTTCAATTACAATTTTCTCACCTAACTCATTTCTGGAATCTGCATTGGACTAGAAGAGTGCTAAGAAGAAGAAAAAAGAGTCTGTGGAAGCTAATGATTTATTTGGCAGGGCTGTGGTGTGTGGACAAGTGATGAGATTAAACTCTGCATTTCTTCCTTCTTCTCCTCTTTCTCCTGAAATGCTGATAAGCACAAACAGTGCATTTTAAAAGAATATCTGCATGTGTAGCCACAGCAGGTGAATCAGAAACTGCACACAGTCATTTGCATGAGCAATGTCTTTACTAAACTAGCATTGGGTACAAACAAGCCTGCTGGGTAAATAGCCTATTGCTGAATGGAAGCACCTGCTTTTCCCCTGATGTTAACAAATTATGATAAAACAAAAAGTTTTATTTCAATATTCTTTTATGTATTTGAAAAATAGCAATGCATTTTCCAGCTGTTGTGGTATGATGTATGCTGCAATCAATGGGAATTACTTGAAACTTGATTGTGATCTGAATTGTGCAGCTTTTACACACACACACACACACACACACACACACACACACACACAAAACTTGGGTTCTCATCTGGTATACATTTGCAAATCCTATTCTCCTTGAATGGCTTTTATCATGCTGTGAACCATTATCAAAATATGGATGATTCTATAGAAGAAACAAATGTCCCTTTGATATTTATTTCTAGCCCATTATCCTACATAGCTCTCTTCTCTAAAGTTGCTAAATTTTTTGAAAAGTGTTTCATGTGCATAAGGAGGTGAAATATAATGGAATAGTATCAAGCTATACTAAATGCTCACTCTCATGACTATTCAGAAACCTAATTAATTTTAGAAGTATTTTCTTCTTAAGGTAATTAAGACAAATGAATACAACAAGAATGAGTACTTCCAGTAACTACTTACCCGTGTAAAGGTACCTTCAAAGCTGTGAATATCCATTTGAGGCTTTTGAGCATAAACATATGCATTGATTGAAAACAGGTCCTAGAACACATAATTTTTAAAATATCTCTGTATGTTAAAGATAAATCAAGAGAGCCTTTATTTCTCAATCCTTCATGTCTAGCTTATCATGCTTATATAGCAACAATAAAGCAGAAATTGGAGAATAGAAGTTCTGTGCATTCCCTATGCTCAAGGCCCGCGGGCTGGATCTGGCCTGTGGTGTGCTTAAATCTGGCCCTTGGGGCTGGCCCTGAAATAGCAAAGGATCGGCCCTCAGTGCCTCTTGCAGCCAAAACAGGTTGTGGGTGGAGCATGTATCTCCCCCGTGCGCCCTGTTTTCAGCCTGGATGGCCTCCTGCAGTACTCTGCCAGCCAAAATGAGGCACAGGGGTCATGTGAGGCTCCCCGTGCCCTGTTTTGGCTAGCAGGGTGCTGCATGAGGTATCCTTCCTGTCTCCCCCTCCCCCTGGCTGAGCCATGGAGAACTACAATGCTGGCTCTTGAAGAAATCCAGTTTGACACCCCTGATCTAGAACTTATTTTCTAAATTATAGATATTACTTTAAATGGGAATAATGAAATATGCTTTGACTTTACTTGTACTATAGGCATAATTTACATTATTTTTCATATACAGATTGCCCTCAAGTATTTTCAAAATAGCATTATAGTTTAGAATTTCAACATATTTAGCTTATCTGCACTGTAAACATTATGATGATGCATGAGTAACAAAAAAAAAATGGAAATCATACTTTTGATGCCTACACTGCAAAGCCTAGCCCTACTCTGCGAACATCTCCTTGTTTGAAATACTTGCTAAACTAAGGACTAAATCAATTCCCATCACTATACAGTAGTCCTTTAATGTCCAAATTGTAACAAAACTAATATGTATATCTGCACACAAATTGTTTGAAATATGCAAGAAGTTATCTATTACTGTGGTTCTTTGATCTGTTAGATCACACGTATTAGCTCTTGTGCTTATGCAAAGCTCAATTTGAAACATTTCAGAATTTAGAGATTGTATTCATTTTTTTACTTTTAAAATTTATGCAACTGCCCAGCTCACAATTAATGACTCTGAATGGCTTAAAACATTTAAAAATAATATAACAACTTAAGTTATTCATAGATAGCCAAGGAACAGCCAAATAATCAATTTGTTTTCTTTAAGATTATGATTCTCTTCTTTTTCATTTATTGTGTCTTTACTGTATACTATCCAGAGTTAGTCTGAGTTGTCTTAATTATCTATCTTATAAATCTTGAATGAATGAATGAATGAATACACCCAGAAAATAATAATCACTTCATGGACTCTAACATTTCAATCTCCATGCCCAACAAAACATCTATCTTCTAAAATACCAGAAGGGCTGGGGACAATTTAATCTCAGGTTGAACATGTTCCACATAACAGGTATTGGCAAGGAAAAGTCCCATGTAATGGGTTCTACAAGATGAATTCTACTACCAGTCTGGTTACACAGTCCAGGAGCTGAAGGGTGTGTGTGTGTTGCACAGTAGGGAGGCTGGTATAATAGCAGCAATCCCAATTGATTCTAATAAACAGAGTTACAAATCCTGTGAGGCAATCTCTGATTGTCTCCAGAGAATATTCAATAACGATGGCTACCTCCTTGCTGCCCTGGACTCTCAACAGCTGCCACACCCAAAACTCAGGTGGGCACATCTCTTCCCTCAATGTCCATTCAGGTCTCAGTAATGTACACCAGATTAGAGTTTTATTGCAGGCTGTCCTGACATTCAGCAACAACAGCCAGGTTGGATGAAGTGGTTGGATACAGGGGACTTGAACACCACACTAATAAAAGACATGTATTTCTTGAGTATGATCTGCCTTTTGCCATACCTTACCTTCCCCCACTTCCCACAAACCTTCCATGATGGCCCAAATCCAGGCAAAGGAATCTCATCTGCATCTCCTACTAAATACCACCTGCCAATTATAAATTCTGTCCCTCATGCATATTCTGTATGCTTCTAATTACAGCTTCTCTAAATCTCAGTTTCTGAGATTTCCAACAACAAGACCCCAACCTAATATAACCTCACATCAGATTATCACCATCAATGAAGGAGGGAACACGGGCAATTCAGTGAAACTTGGATTTAGTAGGCTTTGATGGAATGAAATCCAGGTGCTACAAATGAAAGTACCATTGTGTCATTTTTGTAATGATATTTCTTTATTCATTTACATTCATTTGATTTCTACACCTGTCCATCTCAACAAGTGACATTGGGCAGCATACATCATAAAACATAAAAACAATTAAGACAGCAGAAAATAAATATGTAGGACACCAATAAAATGTTACTATGAATGGTAATACAACGGGGCCCTTAACATACTGTTTGTCCAGTGTGTGAGGCTGTCCTTTACTGATTTCAAGGAATAGTGTGAGTAATGTAACTGGTACTGTAACCAATATCTGTGGTTCTCTACAACATTATACATAAGACTGACAAATGGGACTCTTCAAGGTTGATGCTTCTTTAGACTCAAAATTGGCAGCCTTTTAACTTTGACTAGTTAGAAAAATAATTTTAATAAGTTAGTTCTATAATGCCTGGCATCTTTACAACAATTTACAATGTGATTCTCTCTAGGGCATAACCTGTAGAGATTATGATGCCCGATCTTGCAAGAATGACATTTACATAATGAGGTGTTCTAAGTTAAAGCACCATGGTTACTTGTACAAATGTAGAATTAACAAGACCAAACTCATGCATAGATCTTAAAAACATGACTCTGGGCAACCTAAAAACTAAACTGAAATAATATGAAATTGCTATGGTAGTTGAAGAATATCTAAAATAAATATGCATAACAAAATGCACAATGCATATAGGAGTTGATACAATAAGGTCCAAAAGTTTCCAAATGGAGAACCTAAATGTGTCATCCACAGAGACCTTGATGAAGAACATGATATTTAACAATTCCTAAGTTTTTTTTGATGGTCCAGCTTCCCTGAAAATGTCTGTAAAATTATTTTTAGCTAAGTCAGATATTTAATTTTCAACACTTTAGAATATATTATTACATTTACATCCTTAATATTTCTAAGAGGCAAGTAAGTCTTTATTCATGAAATTATTTATGAAAGCTGTGTTGCATAACACCACATTTTATTAGGTTATGTTTTATATTTACGTGTAGTAAACAGATGTAGATGAGTGGTTTTCCTTGTTCCCACACAGTAAATGACTAGCTGCATTTATTCTCTATACCAGCAAGTGTATCCAGCAAGTCAGTATTTTTTTTTTATCTAGGAACAGATTTCAACATAAAATATCCTTACTCCACCTAAAGAGTCATCAGGGATTACAAGTAGCAGTACTCATCTAAAGATCTGTAACAGTTCATCCTTCTGCTTGTTTCTGCAATCCCTCTTCCTTTTTAAATGGGGATATAGAAATATAGAGCTTTCCTGCCTATATCATGGACCATTCATTTAATACAGATAGTGCTACAAGTATAGTATGCTCAAAGGTATCTGGATTAGGCAAATATATGCTTATCTGAAGTATCTTTTAACAGCAATGCATAAGTGCCTGAGTAAAAGTGGTAAGACAGCTAAGTAAGTAAATGTGTTTGTATGTGTTCCATTTAATTTTAAAAGAATGTAATTCTAACTACACTCTTCATTTCAGGTTCTGATTAATTATGCATACTAGCTCATCCAAGTATTTTAAACATATTTTAAGGGCACAAATCATATTTCAACATCTTCCACTACAAATCAGCTGTTCTAATGCTAAATCATCAACCATTTATTGTAAGCCTTCACACAAGCTTCCATTCAATGCATTCTTGTTTTTCAAAGTTAGTTTTCATCAGCCTCTTGAGAAATAATTCATATGAACCTAATACACATACGGTGTCCTATATCTGCATCATTCATTTCTTCTCAATCTGTTATCACCTACAATTTAGATAATCCAGGCTATTATGTGCTTTATTGTTCACAGAAAAATAGGAGTCTCAGTGTGGCAGAAAACTAATACCACACACATACTCATAATACAATAAAAACTATTAATGAAGTGAGCCAAGCACGAAAGTTTTCTTTCTTTACAGACTCCATGCTTTGCAAAAATTGTTCATCTGGAAGCAAATGAGATGATTTAAACATTTCTTTTATCTGAAAAAAAATATTCAATGTCCAAAATTGTCTCAAGAACAAAAAGAATGCTATTTCAATCTATAAAAATTAGGTATGTGCCAAAAGCACTCATGACATATTTAAACATTATATTAAATTTGAAATAAACAAATTAATTATTGCCTACTGATTATATATTTCCATTTTAAGGTCATTTATATTTACACTATGGAATCTTTATATTTTACATTGTCTCTTTATATGAGCCAGAAATGCATACTTATTTGTACGCAAATACTAAGATTTTCTCTGCATGGGAAATTGACAACACACTATATTACAAGTATGTATAATTTTAACCATGATTTTGTAATTGCTTATAACTAAGATGAAGAATCTCAGCAAATTATTTTGCAAGGTTACACCTAAGTATTTGCATGTCCAGAAGCAATTAAAAGATGGTACAATAATAACACTGCTTTCCTTCCTTCTAAAATAATAATTTAGAAATCACTCTGGAATTATCAATAATATAGAAAAACTTCCTCTATTAGGTCAAGGGCAACATTTGTTCACCTTACTTAAAGATCATTAAAATACATCCTTAATCATAACATGTAGTTCATTACAAATAAAATTGCTTCTGGTTCAATAAAACTAATTAAATGTAAATGGTATTGTTTACTGCTTTATGGATCTTTTGATATAAATCAGCAAGTCACTATTTATTGAAAATTACAGTGACCTCATTGCTGCTAATAAATTTACTTGATCACTTAGGCCAAAGAAGCCTATTCAAGCATATGCACAGTGTAGAAAAACACTACTGTGCATATAACTATGAAACCAAGAAACCTAACCTGGGTGTTAGAGTTCTTACAGCTCAGGCATCATTAAATGACTTGTTGAAATTTTAATTCTCTGATCGCATTAAGTGGTTCAGGAAGACAAGAAAATCTGTAGTGATCATCCTTGACGGTGTCATCTGTTCTTTAAGAAAGCTCTAAAGTTTTGCCTATTTATTTATTCCTGGAACCACTGAAGATAAAGTTGCAGTCTTTATGCAGTCTGATGATGGAATTGACAGGCCATGATAATACTACAAGAGACATTTGGAAACGAATGACAATTACCAACAGTATATTAACTACAGCACAAAGTCCAACTGCTTAATTCAATACAATCCTTGTTTTTTTTCTCTTTTAAACATTATTTTATATATTAAGTTTGTTTTTATTGTTTGTTTTATATATTTTGCAGTCTTTATAAGTTGAATAATCTTTGGTTCCACTCTTTTCTGCTTTAATCTGTTTACTAGAATCTTTCTTTTTTTTGTTCAAATAATTTATGTAAAAGAAACCAAGATTTTTTTACTAATTTAAACCCACAACAATCTATTAATAAGATGAAATGTTATCCTAATGAACCAGAGGTATATGCTGGTTAATGACATTAAAAATTAAGTTGAATTGTCAACACTGAGTGCTAAACGCTGCCAAGAAGTCATGTCTTCTAACCTGAAAACTCTATTACCAGTCAGAATAGAATTTGCCAAAATAACTATTGAATGTACATTTTATTTAAATTATTAATCTTGATTTTTGTTAGCAAATGTTTTGTGCCAAGCATATATTAAAACATTCAATAAATAACTTTTTACCATTGAAAACTGAAATGGTTTATTGGGTTACATGGTAGAATTCATTTGTTTAAATCATAACCTTTTCATCCTCTACAGCCTGCAAGAGTAAAATTGATGACAGATTTTGAGTATAGCAGTATTATGGAAAAAGCTGTACAAGAATACAATAAGCAAAAATTAGGAAAGAAGGATAAGCTTGAAGGATCTCCTCAGCCATTTTAGTAGCAGCCCAGCAGGTGGCATTCAAGAATTACTGTAAAACAGAAATAATCCATTCTTTTTTACATTCTAACCACAAAATGCTTACAAATGTTGACAATTTGTGGAAGATATTTGATACGCTATTAAATATCAGTGACTATTTCCAAGATATCTACAGATTGCCAGGATCTGTAACACTCAGTGCAATAGGATTGAATGAAAATCCATAATTTGATTTGCAGGAATGTAAATGGCTGTTGCCATTTTCAAGTAATATGTCTTGAAGAGAAACCTTTCTTTAGGAAATTAGCCAAGGAAATTCCTGTACCTGTTTCCTCTTTAGGCAGATTTCCCAATTTTTTGATCCATGCTCTCCATATCAGGAGCAACACATACAAAGGATGGAATTTGAATAACTATCCTTTAGTTTTAGCCTAACTGATAAAAATATCTATTGGACTTTGGGGTGCTTTTCTTTGAACATCTGTGTTTCTTTTATTTTCAAAGTTAATCATGCAGCATGTCAGGGATATTGTTTTGAATTAACAGTTCAAAGCACCATGGACAGATGTAGCACCTTGCACAATTTGTGGTTCCTGGGCCATTAAAAATATGTGTTTCCCAGTTCACCGTATGGTTCAGATGGCTTACAACTACAAGAACAACCGTTATTTATAAAGCAAGAATTTGCTTTAGGCAAAGAAAATTATTACATTCTGCATATAGAATCATATTCTATGTTTCTGTGAAAAAATTTTTTTGATTAAACAATATCAGAATATCCAGTGCCAAACTATTTTTAATTGCCCTCTATTTTATTGCATTTATATAAAACAAATTAATTTAAAAAAAATCTCAGAGTGGTTTTACATTAAAACAGACCTGATGCATTAAAGAAAAAACCAGCCCTTTGCCTACAGACCAAAATTAAAACAAATCATCTATTAACAAAAGTTAATATTTAATAAAGCTTACAGTACCATTAAAAGACCAGTTTTATGACACTATCTTATCTCTGTAGATTTAACTATCTGAACATCACTAAAATGGCATGCAGCAAAGAAAATACAATTATGAAATCATTGCATTATAGATGTTATAGCTGTGTATTAACAAATAAATGCAATGTTGTAACAATACTTGATTTGTATCCTGTATGTTCTCCAAAACTCAAAGACCCAGATAGCACTCCCTCCTTCAGTTTTCCTTAAAACAAGTACTTTTGCTGAGAGATGACCGGCCTCAAATAATCTAGTGAGCTTTGAAAGGTTTGCACTGGTTTTCAGTTTTTTCTTGTGCCTAATTTTACAACTGTAATATTAATGCCACCATTTATATACCGTTACGGTATAACAATTATATTTTGATATAGTTTTTAAAGATTTGATTTAGTGCACGTATTAATCATCCTGCACTGTGGGTTTGAAGATAATTAAAAATAAAAACAATTACATTCCTTTTATAAAAACTGAGATAGTGATAGTTCAAAGATCTGAAAAAACAAACAAACATTAAAAGCACTTTTTCTTTTACTGAAGAGCACATTCCATGATGAGCAAATCAAGAAAAGAGATTCATAGTAGTCATCCATCTCTGCTCATTTGACCGCAACCCTTTCCTCACACTCCAAAAGATCCAAGGGTTTAATTTGTCATATATGGGAAGAAGTCTTGGTGTGTAATATTCATATTCAAAGCTGAAAAGCGCTTTGAATTAGATGTGAGTGCACTTACCATACCTGTCAGCAGTGACAGAGTGTAATCACATACCTCTCTGTAACAAACTTCCCAATTTTCCCAGAAGCACATGGAAAAGATGCAAGCTTAGAAAGATGCATGACATTTTTAAGGGTCCACTATATGTCTGTGCTGGGTTTGAAGTAACTTTCCACTTGAGTTCCAAGTACTGGATGCCTCCAGAAAGACATAAGCTTTTGAGAAATTGATTGGAGTCATTTAAAAATATTTGAAATGGGCCCTTAAATTTGACTCACAAATACAGTCATAAAAATAATAAAACTGTAATGAACAATCTGCAGATTTTCTTAAGAAATTCTGAAGTTACAATTTAGAAGCCCTTCTTCTCACTATGTTACTCTTCTAAAGTTTTGAAATATTTATTGATTTCAGAAGTTTGATATTATATATGTTGATTAAAAAAAGAATTCTAAAACAAATAATTATATAACTGCAATGAAAGGACTAAAATGTTGAACCATAATGCTTACCCCTAAAGCTGGTAATCGCTGTGTGCAACTAACAGCAACTTTTAGTTTCCAGTCTGTCTCTCCATCCAGTTGATCAGTTCGAATAAAACAGGAACCTTAAAATTGCAAAACCAAAACAAAACCCCAAGAACATTACATATTTTAGATTCTACTAAAATAGAAACTGAGCTATGATTTTTTGTAAAATTGAAGTCTCCTACAATTCTATCACTGTTAATTCTGGTAGAGCATAAGACATAAAGAAATTTCTTTTCCTATAGACAGTTTTACTAATATTGTATTTCAAATTTAAAAACATTTCTATTTTTTAAAAAAGATGGGAGTACAGTCTGTACAAAATAATTAACTTCTAGAAAATACAAGGCAAGCATTTTTCAGACAGTTATTGAAATGAACACATTGTAAATAAGTATAAGACAACACGAGAACATTAGACTCCTGTAGTATATTCCAATCAACAGTCTATTCTCCATCATACTTTGCAGATACAAGACATTTCATGGTTCTCTTTACCCTTCCTGTCAATGACTGCTCTCATCCATCAATTTCATTTAGAATTATGCTATAGATCAATGCAGTTCAAGACCAGTGTGGCTCCTCTGAATGGTTGACTGCACATATATTCATTTAATAGAGCTCACACTATGACATGTATCGGCGAGCTGCATTTCCTCTCCACTTCAGCAGTTAATTTCATCAATAACTTATTGCATAGTCCGTTTCCCTTTTATCTAGAAAAAGAGACTAGTTTGTGCCAACTCAGCTTTCAACACCGATCACTATTGCAAAACCTAAACAATAAAATGTCCCTCTACCCAGACATTTTAAAATCATTCTTTAGCACTATTGGCAAGACTTTTTAATGTACATGATAAACTAATTCTTAAGTTTGCATAATGAAATTTAAAGAGCATAAAATTACATCGGCAATACTAAAGATGAGAAGTAACTCATGGCAAAAGCATTTACTCTTATTTTCTTTTACTTATAATTTACATAAAGTTTATTCTGATTTAGTAATAGAACAGACCCACTGATATTAAAAAACATTACACTGTGAATCAGTCCACCATTTACACATTATATTTTATCAATGTATCCATTGTCAAACTGTGCTTGCTTAATCGAGTTTCATAATGACAATAATATTTTTACGTATAACAAGTTCAATAGCATGTTAATCTTTAAATTTAGAAAAATCAGGAAAAAAATGTGGATTTTTAAAAATCTCACTGGTTTTTATCAGAGGCTTTGGGGAACTATATTTTCAAACAGTTAAAAATGAAATTTGGATTCGAAAAGGTTTACAGCACAATGAGGCATTTGTTTATCTGACTGTTTCTGTGTGTTCTACAGAATGGGTAGAAACTAGTATGTATTCAAATAATAAACTACTACTCAGTATTAAGTCATACTATTATATGCATTATTATATTACTACCCTCTTTTTAAAGCTCAGAAAAATTTATATTGCCGTAATATTCCACATACATTTAATTACAATAATACTAAATCAGTGATTACTCCTAACCCCTATCAATGCCAACTGGCTTTTTAATCTTCTGGTGTTAATCAGTGCAAAAGCAATTTTGTCAATAAGCTCACAAAAGTTCTGAGCTTACAAAAATGTTAGCAACCTGTCTGCTGAACCATTTATGAGATTTTTAAAGCCACTTTGGAAAAAAGACCCATTTTCCTAGCAGCCACTTGTGGCGATTTGGAAAGTGGGGGGGAGAGATTTTAACTTACCAACATTAAACTTGTGCTCAATATAGCATATGTTTATAATAAATTGTGCCCAAGCTTGTTGGTAAAGCTTATTTCTTTCCAGCTACTTTTCTTTCATTTGAACCCGGATTTAAAGCTGGCAATCTGGAACTCAGCAATATAATCTACATAAGTATGATTTCTAAGTATTAGTATTTTAAAGTCATCTGAGTGCCAATTAACAAATTTGAATTACAGAAAGTCTCAAATGCCACAATTTCCTCTTAACATAACTTGAGCTGAAATTCAAACTGAGTTCTTTTACACTTTTCACCTGGCATTTTCCCTTTCCAAAAACAAAGATTAACAACTCAACCCAATGAACATTTACTAAGAAGTAAGTCCCACTTTGTTCTATAAGATGTGAATGAAAATAAGACAGCAGCCCATCATCAGTCTAACTTATTGGGCCATAGCTGACAAAAAGGATACAAGCAGCAAAGCTCTTCATAAAATAAAATGAAAGCTGCAGGCATTAAAGAGCTGGCTTGATAATTGATGAGAGTTCACTCAGCACAGAACTGAGCATGTCTGATTGATTTTTATTTATTTTTTAAAAGGCTAGAATCATCCTGGGGAATGTGCTGCAAATCAGGAATTTTGTATAACCACCTGGGGGCACTTTCTAGTCACCCATGGCAACCAGGCAAGATGTTAATGAGAAGGTCCAAGCAAAGAGATTATTTGATAAGCAAAGAGATATTATTTGACTCTGTATCTAATTTGAGAGTTTTAAAAACCTTGCTGGCTCTCTTATTTAGCTGCATGCAATAGTTTGAAAGGACAATTCTGAGCACAGTCTTGCATAATTTCAAGAAACAGAATTTGGAGAGATAAGCTATAACTGGAATAAAAGCCATCATGTTTCTGATTATTCTTCCTTTTACAAAAGAAAGCCTGCAAATTGAGAGTAAAACTAACAGGGAATGTTGGAAAGACTTAAGCATGTTGATATTAATTTAGTATTAAAGAAATGGTTCACTTTTCAAGCCCCACACTTATTTTCAGAAATGGTTCTACAGTATTCCTATTTGCTACTGGTTAGGCAGTACTATCATACAGAGGCTGCAGATGATAAAAAAGATACTCATTGGTGTCAATTATCGGTTATCCTTTTTTTTTTAAAAAAAAAGCCCATATATGTTGGCAAACCTTAAAACCTGAAAGAAGGAATAAACAAATGAATAAATAAAATGTGCAAAAGTTATACAATATATGTTATGTAACTGCTTATTTCCCCCCAGTATTTATTCCTTATAGTACCAATTAGCAGTAATGTATTCCATTTTGTTAAAATGGCCGCTGAATTGGTTTTATACCATATGTCCCTTAATATTTAGATTTTCTCCAATCACAATTAGGACAAAGGAAATGTTGGGGAAATGCCCTACAAAATTAAAATCCATCAGTTTAATTTATGGGTTCCCTTTTATTTCTGCAAAAATGTAGAATAGCGTGTGTGTGTAGTACATTAGCCAGAATATCAAAGCAAAATAATATTCATATTACATAATGTTCAAATATAGGTTTAGAAGAAATTAGGAAAATTTGAAACTTTTAATGCTATCTATAAGAAGGAACTTTATATGCCTTCAATTAAAGTTTTATTGATAGTTCTTGAATCTTCTGTCATCTGTAAGAAAGTGCAGCACTACAGATTTAAATAAGAAAAACGGGATTTCAGAGATGGTATTTGTCCATTCTCTGACTACTCAAAATTTCCGTTACCGGTTCTCCAGCACTGTTCAGAACCTGCTCAATACCACCTCTGAGAAGTATACATGAAGCAGTAGACTGTAACTCTTTAAACTATCTTCTCCTGGGATTGCTGTAGAAGCTACACAATCTTAAGACGAGACACAGCTTCAAACAATTTAAGTCCCAAACCATCTTTCTGACTTCCAGCATAGCTTTAATTTATAAAGTACTTATTTCTAACAGGACTAGAAGCGTGATTGAAGAAAACGCCTGTTCATCTTTTCTTTCCAGCACTGCTGTTAGCTCAAATTCAGAATTTACATGTAACAATAAAAGCCATCAGTAGATCAAACCACGTTTAACCCCTTTTAATGCAGAATAGTCTTAATATGGAGAAAAAGACAATGGTTCCAAATATAAACATTTTTTAGGCATAAAAGTAAGCAAATAGGGTTAATTGTTTTCACTGCACATCATAATTAAAATGAAGGACTAAATTAAATAACTCTGTAATTCTAAACTTTTTTGAGCATTTTGAGCTCTATCCCTAAAACACTGGCAATATGTAAGCATGGAAAAGTGTACACGTTATTCTGGGGAAAATATCTGCAATCAAACATTGAAGATATTTTGCTGACATCAGGGCCACATGATTGCAACCTTCATCTTTAACAATTTGTTTTTTAAATATTGATCCACTTTTCAGGTTCAACAAATCTATTAATGTTTCTTAGTTCTTAAAATACTAACCTTTTAAAAAACATACTATTCAGGCATTTTTTAATGAAACCTCTAGAGGAGACAGCAGAATATATATCAAGAAGCAATCTCATGAAAATGCAGGGCTATGATTAGGTGACTTATTTATTCATTATTCAATTTCTATAGCTGCCTATCTCAGACTTTGGGCAGCAAACAATAATAAAATCAGTTAATCTGATTATAACATTTGCTGTAATCAATTGATTCAATGGTCATATACTTACAAGAATGTATCATATACTAATGAATTCCAGTGATCTTGGAAGTGGCATGTCTATTAAAAAAAGAAACTAAGATCTGCATTTGCCTATCCTAATTAGACAAGGTACTAAAGTTACAATAAACTTCAGTACTTTATGCAGTTGATTCTTTTGGATTCACACTTATTTAAACAGAGCCTAATAGATTTCTGCTTACGTCTGGAGTAAGCAATATCATGGAAAGCAGAGAGAACAAAGAAATTAAATCTATAATAAAAGAAATGGAATATAATTTGCACAAACACCATTCATTAAACATTCCATAACTTTTTTTTATTCATGCAAACCATCTCTTACTACCACATCCATCCTACAATGAATACACTACTTTTTGTTCCTTAAACTTCTCACCTCTCTCTCTTTTCTCTCAAAGGTGTTTTTTTTCTTCAAAAGGCAATTGGAATGCTTTTTCCTAGAGAAAGAAGAAAACGTTTCGCTTCACATCCAAGAAGCTTCATCAGTTCTGATGGCTGGGGGTGTGTGTGTCTTTCTCCCTCTCTTCTTTTTTTAATAACCTGGATGACCAAGAATCTCCACAGATACTCTCAACCTTTTAGGATCTAATTCAGTTCCATCCAGTAATGACTTTCTTGGTCTTTCAGGTCTTTTTTCAATCTCTTTCAGGTCTTTTTTCAAGCATGAACAGAAGAGATGATTCCACCAGACAGTCAATTATTTGGAAGCCTGCACACACAAACAAAAAATCTCCACACCACAAGCCAGGCAAACACCTGGGCACAAACAGATCCCCCCTGATACCTCCAGCTCAAACACACCCCAACCAGGCACCCAGATGAAACCTAGCTTCCTAACAAATGATAGCCATCCATTTACTCGGAGCCAAGCCACAGTAAAAGCCTCCAATACAGGAAACACAATGTTGCCAGCCAATCAAGACAAAAAAAGCCACAAAACAGACAGAAGATATTAGAAACACCAATCAAGCAGAACACAGCAAACTCCAAGACCAATAAACACAGACCAAGACTCCCAACCAATCAGGATGAAGAAAAAACCATTCTGGCACAGCGTAGGCTAGCCCCAAATTTAAAACTGAAATGGCTGTGAAAGTCTGACTCACAGACGAACACGATATAGAAGCCTGATGATGGCAGATGAGATTCTGCCGAAACGTTGCTATAACTTTAAAAGCACAACTATAATGATGTGGGAAAATACCCGAACAAAGCTGAATACCATACATGTAAGTACCCGCGAAAACTTAAGAACACAAACAAATATATATATATAGGGTTTATTTGTGAAAACTTAAAAATATATACCGTATTTATCGGCGTATAACACGCACAGGCGTATAACACGCATTCCCTTTAATATGCGGCGGGCGCAGCGTCACGCTGCTGCGCCGCCGCTAGGCACTATTGGGAACGGGACATCGGCGTATAACACGCATACATCATTTGCCCCCTATTTTCAGGGGGAAAAAGTGCGTGTTATACGCCGATAAATACGGTATGTATGTATGTATGTATGTATGTGTGTTTGTGTTTTCTGAGGTTCTCGTGGGTATTTGTATGTGGATCTTTGGTTATTCGGATTTTCTCCCGCGTAAAATTGGAAGTATCTAGGCAATGTTTCGATGAAGTCTCATTCATCATCTTCAGGCTTGTGTCTTTGGCTCTTTGCTTCTCAGAGTAATGTGAGCTTGCAGCTGCTTCTTCCTTTTAACTGCTAGTGGGGGTGTGACTTGATTGGGTCAAGCAGGATCACAGCTCACCAGCTCAAATCCCCCAGCAACTAAGTCTAACCTGAGCACAACCAAGCCCCCACCTGAACAGAACACACCCCCAATCAGAGCACAGCCAACCCCCCAGCCAATCAGAGCACAGCCAGGCCCCCAACCAATGAGAACACCCCCCCACCCAATCAGAACACAGCCAAGCCCCCACCCAATCAAGTCACACCCCCACTAGTAGTTAAAAGGAAGAAGCAACTGCAAGCTCACATTACTCTGAGAAGCAAAGAGCCGAAGACACAAGCCTGAAGGTGATATATATTGTTCACTCAATTTTCCAGGTCAAGCATAAACTGATTTTGTTTTTCATATATATTTCACATTTATCCTTATTGCGTCCTTACACAATATTTTAAACATTTGCTACAAATAATTTGGATTGCTATCCAGTCACACAGCATGATCTTCATATAATGTACACAAATATTCACATCTCCAACCAACACACATCTAACATCACAAGCATTCGTTATGTATCAATAAATGCACTGAATGACAGAGAACATATTACACCTTTGTTGTACTCATTTCTCAGTATCAAACCATGTGCTAAACTTTTTATTTATTCTCCCAAACATTTTCACTTTGTCATATATCACTCAACACATTACTGACCATCAACTGACTATCTACTCATGCTGCAACTCAGGCCTAATAGCTTTATCAAAAATCAGCAAAGAAAAAATTCCTTTTACATTCATACATTAGTTAATGATCTGCTCAATCACAACCTTCGACTTCCCAAAATTTGCCAACTGTCTTTTTTCACCTCTAGACACTTTGAATCAGAATTCTGTCAAATGAAAAGCACACGTACTTAATAAATTAATCTTGCTATACATTTTGCATTCATTCTAGCTATTTTTTTCCTTATAAAAGAGAACATCAAAACTATATAGAATCCATAGTGAGATGATTACTTTCTATTAACATTTTTACTGGAATCATAGTTTCAGATTTTTTTTTTCAAATTTGTTTTATATTTCAGGGTTTTGATCACAGTAATACATACATTTCAAAACTACTAACATTTCTCTAGTTACACCACTTACATTTGCAGCCTTAGCATTTTCAACTTTCTCACAACTTTCTCTTTCATAACTTTTTCTTGGACACTGGCCTTCGTAGAATTTGTTTCAATTCTACTTCTTGATATATCACAATTTATTCCATAAAAATCTTTAAAATATTTCTTCCTGTATTTGTTTACCTCAGTTCATCTCATCCAAGTAATGAATCCATTTTTAAAACATTAAAAAGTACATGAGGGGAGAGCTAAACGCTATCATATAACTATGAGTGTGTTGATTGCATTGGAATATGAAGAGTAGTAGTTCAAGTTTGCTTAGGAATAAAATGCAAGATATTACTGTTTGCAAATAATAATTTGCAAGGTAAAGTAGGTATAATTTCTTGTTTGGGAAAAACAATATTTGAAAGAGACATTTTGATCCTTCTGGTTGGTTTTTTTAACTAATAATGTTTAACTAATACATTAATTTTATTAAAACCTCTTGTCATATTAGTCAGAAAATAATTTAGTTCATGGATTCATCTTGTGAGTTATAGTCTTCACAATGCTCTAGTAAGATTTGCTGTCAATTACAACTCAACAGGAGAAAGTTTTTAACAAAATGTTGAATAGATTTTGTTAGTAACTATTTGTTAAGTTGTTTTTAAATTTGCTATGCTACTCAGGAAAAATGAAAATAAAGACATGAAACTGGAAGGTATATCTTTTTTGATTGTACGCTCATCTTGGCCTCTGTGACATATGTAGAACTGGGTTTCAGACTTGGTTCTTCCTTGTATAAAGGGTATATTAATGAATCTAAAAATGAATTATTAACACAGAACTAAGCTTTCACCATTTATTTTTTTTAAAAAAATAAAACACACTAACAGATTTTCTTTCAAGCAGCTAATACTTCATATATAAAATCTATTCCATCTGTTGCCTCTCAAATGTTGTATGTGATAAATTTTTCACAAATGAGAACACTAGCTATAACAACTAATCCAGTTAAGCCTCACCAAAACTGAATTATTAAATCTGTCTGCCTGTATTCTGTTACAGTCTTCTTATGAATAGTTGATTTTATTTTGTATAATTGACAACAGTTGTCAAGAAAGGGTGCTTTTAATGACAATCAAATTAAGATTAACTAGTACAAGTGTCACGATAAAGAGACCATGACAAGTATTGTACTAATTAAAGGAATTATTGAGAAATGGGAAATTGCCATAAAATATTATATTTTACAATTTCAGTAGGTTGCTTGCTATGACTCAACTCAAGAGTTCTCAGTTTTTTGCTATGTAAAGAAATGTAGGTTCTTCAGAGGCAAGACTGTTAAATCCCTAACAAATGACAGGCAGGAAAGGGTCAGCAAAATACTCTAGGGAATGTTTCTGTTTATTTCATTCAGAAGAAAACTATACGTCAAATATTTATGCTATAATATTGTCACTTGGGAATGTGAAAAAACATATTGGCATCTATAAGAGATTGATGAAAATTAATTCTAAAGCATATTTTTTGCTAATACCACTGAAAGAACATCTACACTCAAGAGATATTTGATATGAATTAAGAAACTGATGAAGCAATTGATTAATTGGAATTTAAGCCATCAGTCACTGCATCCATCAACAGATTCATTTACATTCTAAACAATCAGCTTATGGTCCAATAGGATACCATGTATTAATACACAATCAATACAATACCCCTGAACTCATCACAATTCCTTATTGACAAGAACACAGATGCTTTTAATCCAAGCTTGATCACACTGCATATATTGTAGAGCTCTTATACAGACTCTGTACGTCTTAGGAATTTTTATTTTATTAAGTGCTTTAAGGAACTCTTTTGCATTCATTGAAAATACTCAAAGTCTGGATACTAAAACTATGTGCAAATCATCTTAAATTTTAAGTGCACAATTTATTCTCTCTTTAGATGTACCGTTTTTTATCTTTAAAATATTATGAAGTCAAAATGATATTTCATATTTCAATTCACTATCTCTTTGACATTCCTGTCCTCAGTAAAATGGCCTATCCTGCTTTGGGAAGATCCATGATTCTGTATGGCAAAATTCTACACATTTATATTTTATTATTCAGCGTAGAATAGATTAAGCAAATTCATGAGAAACAAGATTGCAGATGACCTGTTTCTTTTCTTTCTTTTGCACTTTTTTGTATTTACCGAAAAGTTGCCAGGAAGTGGAATAGGAGAGAAATAACAAAAGGACTCCAAGGAGCTAGGAACATTGCTGCATAGAAAAGAACTATCCTTCTTCCTATCCTTGCACTAATGAAATTATGGAGTGAAGCAACAAATAATTTTTAATGGAAATATTATGAAAATGGCTGCTAGGCTTCTTGCTAAAAACACTACAAAGCAAGGATAAGGAAAATAAATTGGCCTCTTCCCATCTCTTTCCAAGCATACACCTTTCAGCAATTATTATTACATTATTAACCCTTAAACCATCATACAAGTTTGGGATAAGTTATCATCAGTAGGCTGGTGATATTCAAATATACTTGGTAAACCTGTCTTGGTCCCTAGAAGTGTTAGGACATGGTCAAAATAAATTCAGGTTAAATCTTGTACAATGGAAGCCATAGTGATAGATACGATTCTACTCTGGCTTGTTTTAGCTCTAATTTAGTGTAATCCTCTAGAGCAGGGGTGTCAAACTGGCAATCTGTGGGCCAGATGTGTCACACACAGGCCATGATCCATGATTCTGTATGGCACCCACCCCAGCTCCGCAAAGGGGAAAAAACGTAGTGAAACATCATGTGACGCTGTGAGTTTGACACCCATGCTGTAGAGCTAAAACGAGCCAGAGTAGAATCTTATCTATCACTATGGCTTTCACTGTACAAGATTTAACCTGAGTTTATTTTGACCAATCCATGTCTTAACACTTCTAGGAACCAAGACAGGTTTACCAAGTAAACGCCCTGGGTCATTACATCATATTTAGATTACTGCAACACACTCTATGTAGAACTGTCACTGAAGACAGTTTGGAAGCTCTATTTGATCAGAGGGCAGGATTCCATTTGCTAACTACTGGAAACAAATACAGTCATGTAAAGCTACTGACAAAGTCATTATACTGGTTGTCAATTATGCTTCCAGGCCCAATTCAAAGGGCTGGTTAGAAATTTAAAAGCTATACATGACTTATTTCCTGGATATTGAAAGACTTGGCCTGCCTCACAAATTCTTGAAGAGTGAGCTTGGGCAGATCACTACTCCATGTGCATTTTCTCAGCATCGAGTCCACATAACTTTTAGGAGCATCTTGCCTCCTAAAGTATGGAACTCCCCAAATGCTCTAGACTTCAGGTAGCCACTTGGGAATTGGTAATTCCAGCCAGTGATATGTGCGCTATCTAGTAT
Organism: Pseudonaja textilis; assembly: GCF_049901715.1. Lineage (NCBI taxonomy): Eukaryota > Metazoa > Chordata > Lepidosauria > Squamata > Elapidae > Pseudonaja > Pseudonaja textilis. The sequence continues at coordinate 141,449,308 of NC_141992.1, forward strand.
TGTATTTTTTTGGTACTTGTACAGTATCTTAAGACAATGGCCTATGTTTAGATTTTTACACTATCACACGCTGTTTATTTGGATGCCCTTTTCACATTGTCTTTTTCTTCAAAATTATTCCAACAACTTTGGGATATCTCTCTTGATCATGCCGCCACAATGAAATACTTTTATATTTTGGAATTATTTTGCTTCCCTCCCCCCCTTTATTTCTTATGTCATTAAGAACATGACTAAATTGCCTGCAGAGGATGTAACACTTAAACAAAGAAAAAAATTAACTTTTAATAAATCACTTTTAAAGGGTTATAAATGGATTTGCTTAACACTGTAGCATATCTACATGTCAATATTTGTTTTCCTTGGCCCCAAATATATTCATCATCTGATACTTCTCATAGATTGAGGTTTTTCTGGACTAGGACCCTTGAGCCTCGCTCAGACCTATCCTTCTACACATACATTCTCAAACCATCTCTCCTTAGTTCCTTCCTCCCTCTGGAATATAAACTGGAAGGAGGTCCTTTATGTTGCCTTGCTTTGATTGACAGTTCTACCACCTAATCATCAAACATCTGTACAGAGTTGAGTTTTTCCTTTATAGGTACTGTGGGATAGACCATTCAGAGATCAGTAGTCCAACACTTCTTGCAATGCCATTGAAAGAAAAAAAAAAGAGTGTCTCTGGATTTCAGTTATAATATTTTAAAATAATCCGATAAAATTTGTAATGTGAACCTGGTATTACAAAGGAGCAAGATAAAACAGCTTAAATCTAGTGGAATTATAACAGGGGCACAATCAGAATCAAAGACTTGTTTGCTTTTAGAGAAGTCCATTAGCTATACCAGTTCTTTGGTCATAAATAAGCTTTTAATAATATATTTACTACTGTATTAATCTTACTCTATTAGGATTCATGTAGAAAAAAACAGGTGAAACTCAGAAAAGCAATAGCATTCAGTGGCTCAAGATAGATGTCAAAACATGGTTAGCCTAAGTTAAATCAAATGTTAAAACCAGAATAGGAACTGAGATATGGGAACAGATTAAAATAGTTTGGACAGATTGTTGGCATTCACTCATGCCCTGAAGATAAAAGTTTATTTGGCCGTATGTGCAAAACTTCACTCTAGTCATTTGTCATTCTCTATAGCAATACATTTCTCAACTTTTTTTCCCCTCTCAAGACAGGTAGGTTTTAGAATGTATGGCTTCTAAACATAATAGGAATGTTCAGAACACGTGCCACAACTATTACAGCCTTATTATTCTGCAGCAGTCTGCTTGGAAAGAGATAGAAAGTGACACTTGAGCTGAATGGCTGAACAGCAAAGTGATACCACATTTCTGTGTAATTTCAGAAGTTCAAAGTGTCAAATCTGTTCTGCAAAAAGGTGCCACACAATAATTTGCAATTAATTATAAGGTGTAACAGTAAAACAATTAAATAGAATAATTAATTCAGCAGGACATGACTTCATTTTTATAACATTTTACCTAAATAGCTTTAGAAAAATATTGTGTCTATAATAAACTAAATGGATTCTGTACTTTCAGAATTAATGTTTCATTTGAGAAACCATAATCTAGGAAGTTATATTCATAATGAACTATAATTGTAACTGGGAAATTTTTTCTTCAATCCTGCTTTTAATATTTTGCACATTACACATAAATATAAAACAAGCAACAAATGAATTTTCTTTAAACTGCTTAAAATATATTTAAATAACATTGGGAAGAATTTTCATGAAGCTCTTAATGTCAGCAAAACATTATTCATCAGTCACAATTACAATATGCATAAAAATAATTAAAGAGTTATGATTTTTGAAATACAATTTGTTTTATCATACAAATATATTTTTAAAAAGTAGCCCCATAAAATTAGCTTGTATTTGTTACTGATAGCAAATCATTCTTTCAAAATTCTTATCAAGTATGATACTACCTACCTGTTATTATACAACACTAAATATCTTGTTCTATATTCTGTATTTTTATATTCTGTATTTCTGAACATATATTGTCTGTATGAAAACATACTTTAATATTAGTATACAGGTAGTCCTTAACTTATGATCAGTCACTTAGCAACCATTTAAAGTGCTAGTAGAAACCACAAAAGGTACTTACAAATACCGTACAAATAGCCAACCCCCCCCATCCCATAACAACGTGACTGCCTTTCAGGTGCTTAGCAACCAGCCTGCATTCGTGACCATTTACAGCACTGTGCAGTCACATTACTGCAATTTACTCTGTTTTTGCTGAATATTGTCATTTACTTCTGGCTTTGGGCAAAAATGATGGGTTTGCTTAACAACTGTACTGTTTATTTAAAGTCTGTGGATTCACTTAATGATCATGGTGATTCACTTAACAACCACAAAAAAGTAACATTCAATCAGTCAGGTGATGACTTGTTTTATGACCGTTGCAACATTTGACTGTAATAGGCAAGCTCCATTGTGTTCGTAAGTCAAGGACTATCTGTATGTATTCTAATGTTAATTTATCAGCAGTTCATTTCTATGCAACCCTACTTAAAAGTAGATGGTACTAAGTACGGTATGATGTGGCTTATCTTATTTCAAAATATCATTTGGACTGCAAAAGAAATCTAAAATTTGAAACAGAGTATACTGAAGAGCCCACATGACTTGCTCAGCGTCAGGAGTTGATGATCAAGTCTGAAAAATCTGGAATTTTCCCCTAACCTACAGATACATCAGTCTTAACTCCTAGAAACCTCCATCGACATAGTCCATACCAAGGTTTCTGGGAGTCCACTTGGAGGACATAGAGGTAGGAGAAGCTGTTCTATATGTACATGTATTTTGAAGTCTTACAACCAAGTTGTGTTCAAAGCAAATTTTGAAGAAGTCCATACTTCCACCTGCCAAAGCGAAGGGCGGAACATCTTTCAATTCCATTCAGTTGACAGAATGATTTTGTTATCATGGCAAGGGAGATACTTCTGCTGCCAAAAAATGGGACAAGGTACGATCTTTATCTCGCAGCTAGTTGTTTATAAGACAGTCAACATCAACCAGGATCAGCTAAAGACAACATTATATAGAAAGCTGAGTCCAGAGCACCCTCAAGCACCTGAGACTAGACAATAACAACATACCTGTTTTTTCTGACGTTCTTAAAAATACCATGTCAGATGGAATTCGTTGATTCTGTTGGGGAAAAAAATCCAAAACTATTTCAATGTATTATATAATTCTAATCAAATATCTCTCAGAAGCATGGAAGCAATTAAGATTTTACTCAGATTAATTTAATTAAAATTTAACTGGCTAAAACATATTTATCACTCAAAATCAGATTTTTTTTAAACAATAAAGGACTAATTATTTTTATATTTATTTATATTTAATACTTCTTAACTGCTCATTTCCCTCAGAGAGGGAGTGAGAAATAAATCACAGGTTTTTAAATGAAGCAGCTGAAAAAGTACTTAATGCTTGAGTTACAACAATATTTTGAGACTTGAAGGAAACAAGCACCTTTTCTTCTGAAGCTATTATGGTGACTAATATATTAAAAAGCAAATAATGGAAGTCCTTTTATCTTCTGTCATGTCAGAGAGTGAGAGTGTGAGAGAGGGAAGGAAGGAGACTGGCTGAGCCACAGGGAGGAGTCAAGTGGGGAATTAGTCTGGAATCTTTACATAAGCACAAGAGAGCAAGATCATACACCCTTCCCTCCCAAATGCCATTGAACCTTATCTAATCTACTCCAAGTACAAGCTGCCTATCTGGGAATATTCCTGTGAAATATGAATGAGCACTAAATAAGCTAATTGAACTCCTGTGTGGACCTGATTGTTTGTACCTGACAGACATAAACTCTGGTATCCTTACTAGATGAGAGACAATACTTACATAGTGATTTTTGCTGCGAAGATGTTCTAACTTCTACAGAACCATATATATGCTCAACAATCCATGCATATGCATGTGTTGAGGTGAACGTAGGATAAGTATACATCAAGACTAATAAACACTATCAAAATAATCTCTTATTTCCAATTTGTGATTTAAGTATTAGTTAAAATATATTTTAAGTATTTTATATACTCACGGTATATGAAAGTGTACCGTACATAGTTCTTCATTTATATAAAAATATTTCTATACTGCCCTAGGTCTTTACAGATATTAGATAGAATACAATATGATCATAACATGATTAGATTAGCAATCTAAAATTCTAAAAGGGGAATCTAAAATTCTAAAAGGGGATTGTAGAATCAAAAGAGTTTGGAGAAAGCTCTCTGCCTTGGATTGGAAATTATGGAATAGTGATCTGGTACTAAAATGAGATGTAGTTCCTCCAAGAGGCATTCTAATAACTTGAAGGTAATGGTAGATACTAATATATCAGGTTATTTTTTTAGAACAGTTTGGGTTTAGGTGATAAAATTGAAGCAGCTAAAGTAACTATTTAAATGTTGCTTATCTAAATTTGATTTAGCTCCTTTATAGTTTTGACTACTCAGGCAGCAAGATAAGGAGATGATGTGAAGAGGAACCTCACAATGATTTTGGATTCTCTATTTCAGTTATGTAAGGTTGCCAGACTACTTTAAATCATACATGGAATTGTCTAAAGAATTAACTGAAACAGCAGAAAAGTAGATGCGTTCAAAATCTTGTTAGTTTTTTTCTGCTAAAAAAATAAAACAAATGATAATTTTTATTACATATTCTCAAACTATACATACTCTTCCCACATTTAACAAGAAGCCTTTTATATATCAAGGTGGAAAAAAAGGACAGCAAAAATATAAATCTTAGTGAAGAATAGCAGCTATATTGTATATTCAATACTTGGGAACCCACTATCTGCAAAAACTGAGAGGAAAGGCAAAAGGCAACTTCAAAAGTCAATAAATCATTCCTTAAATGACAAACATAAAATCAGATGCTCTGTCTTTATATAGATTAACTATACATCTTTACAACTTCTCTTTTAATGTTGACATAAACCTTTTAGTCACAACTCAGGTTCATCCTTTAAAACTGTTGCCTGTTAACAAGCTGAAGCTTTGACAAAAATGCACTTCCCACACATCAAACATGATTAATGTTACAATCCTCATTTAAGTCGCCAGATAGCAATGAAAACAAATCCCCATGTTTATTACATATTTTAAATATTTGTTTTTCTACCAAAAAATAAAATTATAGTCTCCTTCATGCTTATATTTGTTAAAAGTAAAAAATAATTCCTAGCATGGAGTCCTGAATGAATCTACAACATTTCTGAAACTAAGTCAGTATGGACCAGGTTAATCTCCTTGGATGGGACATCACACTGGACAAGGAGTTCTTGCTTATTGATCACTCATCAATGACTATTCCAGTCAGAAAGCACAGTCATGACCACGTTTTCCTACTTAATAATCGCTTTGTTAGGTTTATTAAGCAGGGGCTATCTGTTCTGACCCATGCTCTTTTCCAACAAATCAAACACAATCCAAAGGGAACAGAAACCTTGTGATGCTTCTGCAAAATAATTAGCTGTGATAAGCACAAGCCTTGCCAAACTGTGCAAGACTTACCAAAAGATAACAGACAAGAAATAATTTGCAATACAAGAATCTGCAAATACAAACTCAGGATACTGGAATGTCCACGAGGCTGGAGTTTCAAAACGTCTTTGCCTTCTGCAAAGAACATTCATTTCACAGCTGGCTTTTATCTTCTTGAAGGAGGGGGCCATTACCTTGCAGCCTTACTCCCGAGTTGCCCGTGCTGTTGTAGCTGCTCTTTCCTATGAGCAATCTTGCGCGCACGTGCATTTGGCACAGGCTCCTCGGGAACCTCATCACTGCTGCCAACCCCCACAATCTCTGCAGTCCACTCCCTAATGGTTCTGGCCCCTCATCTGAGTCCTCACTCTCCTCAGCCGTCCACATCTGCTGCCGGCTAACCACAACACTATCCGTATACAAATTTAGAAATTATATAGGTGGGAATGAATGGAACATGGACAAAAAAGAAAATCCTTCACATTTTTAGGAACAAAACTGGTTGCATTTAAAGCATAACCACTGTAGAGTAAAATCAATACTGACTTATTGAAAGGTCATTTGGATTGAAACATATAGGTATTTTCTTTACAGCTTTGTCATTTTTTGCTGACATGCTGCTGTTAAGAACAATTATTCTAGAACCAGAAACTCTTTTAAGTGTGCTCCCTACTTTATGTGAAAAGGCAGAACCGTTTAGGTCTTGTGCTGGGAAGAAATTACAAAGCTGTTCCAGTCTGTAGGGATTGCCGCCTATCACCGCCTCCACACTCCCCATTTTCAGCCTCTGTGCGCCCCATTTTAACTAATGATAGATTTTTTAAAAAGCTCTTCCTTTTTGGTACGTCTTCATGTCCAATTCTCAAGATTGGATTTCCCAAACTTGTGAGGTGTACCTCTCTAGCGTTGCTGCAGACAAAGTCCAGGGAAGGTATGAAGAAGCTTTTGGTTGTACACTGTGACAATAAATCCACTTTCCAAAAGTTTCATTGTAATGTTTTCATTGTTCATTTGTATTCCTATTGGTGTTTGGCTTTTTAAGTGAAGTGTGTACATTAAGATTACCCTAAAGACAGATGGCAAAAGGGTTAGGGATGGTGACTCTAAATTAAAACTACTTTCCATGCAAATATTGTACTATTCAGAGTATTACTTTATGTTTTTCTACCCCTCCAACATGACAAAATTCATGGAAAGAAATAAAAAATATTTAAAAATCTGGATTAGCATTCTATAATTCCAGCTCTAATAGGCTATGTTCAATATTCAAAAGGATCAAAAATATCTCAAGTAAATAACAGAAAAATAATCTTCAACTTAAAATGCAAGATTCATTCAAGGGTTTTCCAGTAATTGTATTTGCTAACTGTGTAAATTCATTTATTTTAAGTACTATAGTAGTCAGAACGTGAAATATTAAAATCAATATATTGTAAAGGTAGTCCTTGACTTTTGACTACAGTTGAGCCCAAAGTTTATATTCCTAAGTGAAACATTTTTGAAGTGAATTTTGCCCCATTTTATGACCAGTTATTAAGTCAATCAATGCAGTTGTTAAGTTAGTAACAAGGTTGTTAAGTGAATCTGGCTTCCCCATTGATCTTGTCAGAGGCTTGCAAAATGACCACGGAACACTGCAACCGTCATAAATGTGAGTCAGTTGCCAAGCATGTGAATTTTGATCACATGACTATGGGGATGCTGCAATTGTCATAAATGTGAAAAATAGTCATAAGTCACTTTTTTCAGTGCCATTGTAACTTTGAATGGTCACTAAATGAACTGCTGTAAGTCGAGGACTACCTGTATATAAAATCAAATAAGCCAGTAACTATACAAGTTCCAGTTTTATTAATGGTGTGAAAGACTGTATTATGAGTCCTTCACAAAAGCTACAATATTGTAATAGTTAAAGTGAACCATATTAAATTAAGTATTTTATAGATTAGTATATAAAATGATATATTAGAAATTATTATATTAAATAATATTTTATTAAATCTGTGTGCCACCTGTATATATAATTTATAAAAAATATAATTTATAAAATGTATATATAACATAAAATAAAGCTTTACATATAGTTGTATATAATGAAAACAATCATCTTCCATTTTTCAAGTTCTACTATTTGCTTGCATTTGAAGTTGCCCTTCTGCTGATCAGGATTGATCTGTTGATGGTATGAATTCCTGAATTCATGTTTAAATCTGATCTCCTGAAGCAGATGTGAGAAAGGCATAGGAATATTTCTTTTAATGAAAATTGACTTGACATTTATAGATGAGGCTATTTGCATTACTTTTCTTCGTTATGCAGCTTTATTGTCTTCTATTCCTACTGTCACACTGAAGATATAATTGACTAGTTAGTTATACTAGTCAGCTTAGTTTTAAGAGGTCTCATTTACAGAGAATTAAAAAGAACTATAGATAGATAGTATATGCATTCCAGGAAACATTTTCAATTCAATTTAATTTCAGTTCAATAGTTTGGTTTAACCTAGCTCTATTCCCATGAATTAATTAAGCTATACATTTCTTTGAATTCTGTTTTAAAATCTATTCTAATCAACATGCAGCTACCGTATTTGGCATCACTCTTATAGTGAGGAGAAAAGAGAGAACGATAATGCAATGCCATGTAGGGCAAATCCAAAGTAAGCCTGCAAAATATATGACTGCCATCAAAATACTGTCAATTTTGCGTTTTAATGGATTACAGGGTAATTTAGAATAACAATGGATACGTAATGTCCAGGACAGAAGAACAGAAAAATACATTTAAAATGTTGATTAACCAAAAAAAATTAACCTTTTCCACTATGATGAGGTCTCCAACTTGAATGTCTGAGCTTTTAACTTGCACTTTACCTTTAAAGAAAGAAATTAATCAATGTAAGCAATTATCTCAACATCACAGAACTTTTACCATTACATTATTTCTATCTTTCATTCTATCCTTCACAATTCATTTTGAATTATTAAGCTAACATAGAAAAAAGGGCTTAAAAGTTTAATGGCTCATTTTAAAAACTAAATTTAAGAACTGCAATTTAACGAAGAAACAAGGGAAAAGAATGAGATATTCAAAAACACTCTTCTAAATACATTTTAGATGTTATCAATATCCAATATCAAAGACATAGAAGAATATTTTTCTTTCTTACATTTAAACAATACCCCAATGCTATGTTGTCATGCTATTGGAATAAATTACATGCTAATTTTATCAGCTGAGAAAAAAATTATAAGTTAAACAATAAAAGGAAATATAGAAAGTCCAAAACTTATGCCACAATTGGTAGTAAGGAAAGGAACATCTGTAGCTAAGTTATCATTGAGATGATTTTATGACCTTGTTTGCTGTGGTCATTAAGCAAACCACTCCATTCATTTAATGAATTGCAATAGTCAATAGGCAAATCATGTGGTCATTAAATGAATCCGGCAGTGACAGGAACTGTCACAAGACACTTTTTTCAGACAGTCAGTTTTGAACAATCGTTAAACAAATGACCATAAATTGAAGACTTCCTATATTTGTGCCTCAGGCAGCTCAGTATAATACAGGTCTTCTTAGATGACAGAATGTTCGACTGTAAAGAGATTCTTTTTGGATGATATTGTGAATATGAATATAGTCTGAAAAAGGATATTTCAATTACCAAATAAGGTAATCCTATATAATAAACCTGATTACAACTATAGGAAACCGGTTCTTTTATGGACAGTATAATTGTTGTTAAGTCGCAAACCATTCTTCAAAAATATTTATTTTATGAAAAGTTACATGTAGATATATAAAAAATCAGGTAATTCTTTTTAAATGACTTGGGAATGTGAGTTGGATATTTTAAAAATAAATGTAAATAATATTTTAGGTTATCTCAGAATTATAAATTATAGCTAGACTAAATGCACTTCAATATTCTGATATTTTTCAGAAAATATTAGAACTGGTGTATTATATTTCCTGTAGAAAGTGCCATGATAATTTATTGTTTAACCTTGCCAGAATTTAACAGCTGCAATATATTTTCTTCTTACTTCTCTTTCATACGCTGAAATCTGAAGCTATCCTTTATATTATATCAAATTTCTAGCAAATGCTGTTTTGAAGTCCCTAAAATGCAAATTTTAACCTGATAGCCTTAATTAATTAATTAAATTATTTTAATTAATATTAAAAAATAATTCCTACCTAAGCATATTACAGCTGCTATCCCATCTCTAACATCCTCTTATTCATCTTAAGCATTACTCCAAGAAGACAAATGAATTTAATGTTGACAATATATCTATATTTCTATGTCCCAAGTAAATATTGGGAAAATGTCACATCCACTTTTGGAACAATAATTCAAAATAGAAATATAGCAATTTTCTATATTCTTTCTCAGAAAGCACTTGCATTCTGCAAGGCCACAAGAACAAGCCCTGCAATGTGAAATACTGTTTACAAAAAAAATCTCTACATCAAGATATTATATAACAATATCAAGATATTATTCAGACAATGTACACATCTGGCAAGAACATACAATTTCAGATTACTGTTATTCAGATTCCTTATCTGAAGTGAGGTTGATAGAATGTGCCTTAGCAATTAGCAATTATATGTATGTAAACCTTAAGGTATCAACAAGCTTTTTATCTATATAGAGAAAGTAATCACTGGATACCATTTCAGAAAACAAAATATACATTATAACTTTGAAAGGATAATTTGGAAAACTATCAAATGCTATTCACTGCATAAATTATTTTTGTAAACTATTTTTCCTCCGAAACACATCTCACAAACTAAAAACACTCTTCACCATCTGTGTAATTGCCAATAAAAAAGTCCAAAGCTGTCAGAAGTGGCTGCATATTCAAGCTTTATGGTCCACCAAGGCACAAGCCTTTGCCTAAAGCCTTATGTGCAACTAGAACACAATTAAGTGCTTATCATAATTCATTACACATGAACGGCTTAAGAAGAAGAATGAGTGTAAAATAAATAAAATCAACATATATGAATACAGCAGAATATTTCTACAATAAAAACAATCCATATCATGCACTACAAACAATCATTATAACTGGCCTTGCCCATTACCTTTAGGTCTCTGTAGCTATTAAATTTAATGTAGCATACATACTTTAAACAAATTAATCAAAACATAGACATGATCTGTAAGATTCTTATCGTTGAAATTTTGGCATTTGCATCCTGCCTTTCCACCTCACAATCAAATGCAGAAAATAAATAATATAAAACACTCATGCAAACATGTAACAAAAGTATGTCACAACTTCTATATTAATATAAACTTCAGAAATCTGGATCAAGCAACTGAAACAATAAGAAATGTATGTGATAGAAATATGACAGAATCACAAACATATGAAGTCATATATACTGATGAGCTGATCAAGGTGAAATCATTGTTTACTCTCACTCAATAAACTTCAAGAATTATAGTAATAAATTTTGCAGTTAATAAAACTATGAAGTTGGAAACAGGTATATCAAAAGTTACAATGTTGCCCAAGGTTTCCAAGCTAATCCAACATTGTTGCCATAGCTATTCTATGTAAGTCGAACAATGACAAATCTATTTGTGAAAGGATCCCTGTATATAATTCCATGAAGCTGATGCTTCTTCATACAAATAAAAATATTTATAAAATTATAGGAATTTTGAAGAATTAACCAAATTTTTGAATCCAAATTTTGAATTGTTTTTTGGGAGGAAGAAACCTTTTTAAAATCACTGTTCTAATGAGTAACTTCTTTCTTTATTAAACAAAGAGAAGATAATTTTTCTATCCTCAACATTTTTTTAATAAAAGCATCAGCAAGGTAATATGAACAATAGCTAAAATCTCCATACAAGAAATAGTGAAAGCTCGTGATATCAGTTAAGAGCTAATTGTTCACACATACAGAATGATAATTTGTTGCAATGAAATGTTACATGTAACAAATGACTTTCCATGTTGTTTGAAAATATCATCCACTAATTTGCTTTTTTCCTAGGAGATTTCATCAAAAGATTCAGTTTTGTATTTCATCATTGTTTTACTATCCAACCCAAAATTTTAAGAAATTGACTTATTCATCTTAGTTCGGGTATATTTTTACAAATAAATTGAGATACTTGTTAAATAAATATGCTCTGTGTATTAATTTTTGTATTAATTTATCAATCTTCAATTAAGTAAAAAAACAGTATAAGGAGACTGGAGTACAAAAAAATTAAAAACATAAAAGCATACAAATAAAGTTACATTAAAAAACTAGAAAATATAAAAAAATCTAAACAAATGTAAAAGTCTAAAAATAAAAATAAAAGCAATAAGTGGACATTAAAAACACAATAAACTAAATCTATCATAATATAACACTATAATTATGATCTAGTTGCTCATTAAAACTGATTTGTGACCCAAGTCATCTTTTGATGTATTTTAAGTGCTGCTGCACACAATCTAATAATACTCTATGTTGTAGCAGAAGGGAAGTGTAAAATCGTCATATGCGCCCTGGGTATTTATACAATAATAGTGAAATGATGTTAGTACAAGTGTCACTGTAATATAGGAACATTTCTTAAAATAATTTTACAAGCTCTGCTTTTTCAGCAGCACACATTCTGATTCTTATTAATAAATCGGTTTTCAGAAGTCTAAACTTCTAGAACAGTTATGGAAGCTGCACCTAATGTGGGATAGATTTGAAGCTGTGTGATAGAAATAACCATTGTTATTTCATCAACAGAATGACAATACTGGATTCAATAACGATGAATTCAATTTCTTAATATCCAACTAAAATGATATTGCTCAGTATGCAATATTTATTTTAGTTATATTAGAAGTATAATACAATCTGTATATAATATAATATAATAGTATAATCTGTTGATTTCCCTTCACGGTATCAAGCATGCCTGAACAAGCTGTGATCTATCTTACTGAAGGTAGTCCATTGGAAAATATGATCAATTTATATCAGTTTGCTAACCACTATTTTGTATTTCTGCCTGAGACGGAAAATCCTTAGTGTTAACAATCATTTGGTAGATGACAGTACATAGTTTACAGGCTGTATGTGACACACTGTATATCGAAAGTCATGCAGGCCTGTTTTAACTAAAAACCATAGAAGCTTCAAAGTAGGAACGCTGACCAGGATTCATATAAAAAAAATGATTGCTAACCTCGTACTGTAAGTTTGCTATATAACTGTGAATTCATTTCCTTGTCTCGCTTATAACGTCGAAATTCATCAACTGCTTCTCGCAGAATGGTGACAGCCAAAACAAATCCCTGTTTAAAATAGAACAAACATTTCCTTAAATGGAAAATATTTTCACTAAAATACATAGAACGTTTAACAGTAAATTTGAAACAAGACAAGATATGTGCCTGAGGTTAAAAACTGGCTAGTGTGTTTCCCTATAAAGAAAAACAAATATGGACTTGACTATTTCTTTTAAAAGATTTTTGCTTCTAACTTTAAGATAGATAACCTAATGTTTGAAGTCACTAACAGACATAATCTCTTATTCTGAGAAATCAATGGCATTTCCAAACAAATGTGTAACCTTTGTTTCTTCAGCCTGAAAAGATTCCTGCCATAACTAGGAATAAGCAACTGGTGTAGAAATACACTGCTCAAAAAAATAAAGGGAACACTTAAACAACACAATGTAACTCCAGGTCAATCACACTTCTGTGAAATCAAACGGTCCACTTAGGTAGCAACACTGACTGACAATCAATTTCACATGCTGTTGTGCAAATGGAATAGACAACAGGTAGAAAGCATAGGCAGTTAGCAAGACATCCCCAATAAAGGAGTGGTTCTGCAGGTGGTGACCACAGACCACTTCTCAGTTCCTATGCTTTCTGGCTGATGGTTTGGTCACTTTTGAATGCTGGCGGTGCTTTCACTCTAGTGGTAGCATGAGACGGAGTCTACAGTCCACACAAGTGGCTCAGGTAGTGCAACTCATCCAGAATGGCACATCAATGCGAGCCATGGCAAGAAGGTTTGCTGTGTCTGTCAGCGTAGTGTCAAGAGCATGGAGGCACTACCAGGAGACAGGCCAGTACATCAGGAAACGTGGAGGCCGTAGGAGGGCAACAATCCAGCATCAGGACCGCTACCTCTGCCTTTGTGCAAGGAGAGACAGGAGGAGCACTGCCAGAGCCCTACAAAATGACCTCCAGTGGGCCACAAATGTGCATGTGGCTACTCAAACGGTCAGAAACAGACTCCATGAGGGTGGTATGAGGGCCCGACGTCCACAGGTGGGGGTTGTGCTTACAGCCCAACATCGTGCAGGACGTTTGGCATTTGCCAGAGAACACCAAGATTGGCAAATTCATCACTGGCGCCCTGTGCTCTTCACAGATGAAAGCAGGTTCACACTGAGCACGTGTGACAGATGTGACAGGGTCTAGAGACACCATGGAGAACATTCTGCTGCCTGCAACATCCTCCAGCATGACCGGTTTGGCAGTGGGTCAGTAATGGTGTGGGGTGGAATTTCTTTAGGGGGCCGCACAGCTTCCATGTGCTCGCCAGAGGTAGCCTGACTGCCATTAGGTACCAAGATGAGATCCTCAGACCCCTTGTGAGACCGTATGCTGGTGCGGTTGGCCCTGGGTTCCTCCTAATGCAAGACAATGCTAGATCTCATGTGGCTGGAGTGTGTCAGCAGTTTCTGCAAGACGAAGGCATTGATGCTATGGACTGGCCCGCCCATTCCCCAGACCTGAATCCAATTGAATACATCTGGGATATGTCTCGCTCCATCCACCAATGCCACGTTGAACCACAGACTGTCCAGGAGTTGGGGGATGCTTTAGTCCAGGTGTGGGAGGAGATCCCTCAGGAGACCATCCACCACCTCATCAGGAGCATGCCCAGGCGTTGTAGGGAGGTCATACAGGCATGTGGAGGCCACACACACGACTGAGCCTCATTTGACTTGTTTTAAGGACATTACATCAAAGTTGGATCAGCCTGTAGTGTTCTTTTCCACTTTAATTTTGAGTGTAACTCCAAATCCAGACCTCCATGGGTTGCTAAATTTGATTTCCATTGATAAATTTTGTGTGATTTTGTTGTCAGCACATTCAACTATGTAATGAACTAAGTATTTAATAAGAATATTTCATTCATTCAGATCTAGGATGTCTTATTTTTGTGTTCCCTTTATTGTTTTTGAGCAGTGTATATTGAATAATTAACCTGCATACCCAATATTTCTTGTTAGAAAAGAAACAATACTCAGGTCATATTTTGGGGTCTCCTGAATCAAATAATTTTAATTATCATCCCAATGTTTTTAATTTCAATTCATATGAAGTTAAATCCACAGTCTCCTGAATCTAACAATTTGAGTTGAAATACATATATTAATAAGTTTAATAATGAAACACATATTTTAATAATAATATTAAAAGCTTTGTAATGTAAATGTTCCTTGATAGCTTCCCTAACCTTTGTTGTTTTTATCAAATGGATTTATATTTATATTGAAAACTTCAAACCAAAACTGGCTTCTTAATATGGTTCTTTTAAGAATATTCAATAAAGAATTATCTGAGTATATTAACTACCTGTCTATGAAAAAAAATCAAGCTAGGCCCAACACCTTACCCATAGCCCTCTTGAGTGGTAATAAAAATCGCAATATTTGAATGTATATATCTATGTGATTCTAGAAGGGTTGAAACTGGCCATCCTTCAGCTTGCTTAATCAACTTTGGTTAAGCTCAAAAAGGTATTTCCCCCAATACTTAATTTAATTAAAGAATTACATTTATTCTTTTTTTGCATACAAAGTACACTTTATTTAAAAGTCACTGTTAAAAACTGTCTTAATTCCTATTAATTATGCTTACAAGATTAAGAGGCAAAAAGCTACCCCATCCCTCATTCCCTCGCAGACTCATGTGCTCCATTCCCCCAGCTCATTCAAATACCCCAATCTATATAAAGGTTATTGCCATGGTTACAGTGAGTTGAATGTTAATTACAGTGTTAGCTTTAAGAGGAATGCTAGTGATTACATTCAAACTAAATACAGTCAAAGCAACAACCCAGGCAAACTAGTGTCCTTCAGATATTTTGGCCAACCCGTTTATCCCCTGCCCATATGGTCAAAATATTTGGAGGCCACATTAGGACAGTAGAAATTCAAAACAGAAAAAGAAGAAAAATTTAAAGCTGATGAGGGATATTCTGATCTCTCAATCATTAACAGTGAGGGCTTAATCTCCTGACCCTCTGACATGCGCAAACTAGCCTGCTCATTATCTAAAGAAACAAAATAGTTTTTACAGCTTTTGTATTTACCAGAGGAGCCCAATAGGTGTAGAGGTAGCCTATTTTCAGTGCCGGTACAAACTGTGAGCAGGAGACTACCAGAAAATAAAGGTTCAAGAAAAACTTGAATTGTTCATATAAAACCTAGAGTAAAAGAAACAGGAAAACCATAAAATGGCAATAATCATAACTTATTATGGTGATGCTTCATTTAGGACTTGAATACTTTCTTCTAGCCTAAAGGAGATTAATTTATTTAGAATTTACCTCCTATACGGATAATTAATATTTATCATTTATATATCATTTTAACATTAAAAAAACCAAACATAAATTGCTTTGGTGAGTCTTATAAATAAACTTACAGAATTGATAATACCTGCCTTATAAATAGGGCTCAGAAAATAGTGGTTTTGCTAACAGAAAAAACTTTTAAGCTGGTATCTAGTTATTATTCAAGAAATCAATGTAATAAATATCACATCCCACTTTTCTCTAATGTTGTATATCTATTAGCACCAAAATAATGGGTACAGGAAAGAAAAGTACATCTTTTTTTCCACACAGAATACAATTATAAGAGAAAATAGTATGTGACACAAAATAATTCCTCTGAATTTATTGTACTATAAAATTAGCATTATATAAGTTGTCACTCTGTTCGGCCATTATCCCTAACTACCTTTAGAAAAAATGTTAATACTGTAATTGATTTTAAATACATTTCCATTTTTATTATGAAAATAAAGACTGTTACCCAAAAGACTGTAGGTGGGTAGAACACACTGCAATCAATGTAAGCTTCAGACAAACCAACATATTATGGAAATTTCAATACAAGGGAAGTCAAATTGGTTTAGTAGTTATAACTAAACTACAAGCAGAAGCTAAGAACTATGCTGGAGCAATACTGTGTTTATATTTACAATGAAACATAATTATTTTCTTCTAGAATGTTTAAATTCTCATATAAATTAATCTCAGCAGGATAACAATATTTTCTTCCTCACCACTAATTAATTTAAAATCTCAGTTAGCATCAATTAATAGCTCAGTAATTGGTATTCATACTAAAGCCAGAATAGGATTCCAACTGTGCAATTACAAAATGCTTTCGAAGTGCTCCATTTCCTAAGGAAAAGTTTTAAGAAAAAAATATTTGAAGGCTAATAATGCATCTGGATATGCCAACAGGTGTTCACAAATCAAGGGAGATCTTTAAAGGCATTAGGATTCTGCCTAAACCACTGAAATACACATTGTGCATTTAACTATAGTAATCAATGACTAAATATATATTTAATGACCTTAAAGTGTAAATAGACAAAATGCAGGTTTCATGCACAGATAAAAATATTTGTCTGCATGAAAAGAGTTGACATTCATACTCAAAAGAAAACACATTATGAACTCTTTTTTTCTCTTTTTATAAGGAGGGGGGAGTACTAGAAATATTCACACACGTGACAGCTGAATAGCACTGGTAAGTAGGGGTAGTGGAGAGAAAACGAATGCATAACAATTAGAAAATCTGCATTCTTATTGAAATTAAGATTTGAAAGTCGCAGCATTCTTGTCAACAAAAAAACAAAGCAATTTATTACTGCAGTAAAAGGCACAGTATATAATAGCCTGTTTATTTTATACTCATTGAAACACCTCACCCTTAAGAGTTACTTTTCAGTCAAATATTAAATTAGAAAGTACAAGACTAACTATCAAAAGAATCAATGCTAAAGTCATAATAGAATTTAGTGAAATTAGTCAAAGAACAAAAAATGCCAAACTGTGCCCTTTTGTGATTTACACAAATTGTATTACAACAAATTATTATTGTCAGTACTGAAAAGAATTCTGCATCTTGAAAACCATAATAAGCAAAAACAAAATCTGAAGGGACAGGAATGTTATTTTAAACTGGATTTACTTAATAAGGGGTTTTGTTATACGCCTATAGTATACATAATAGGCAGTACAATATATGCTTTTCATATATAAAAGGAATTACTATATTTATGGGTTTTCTTGTAATCTGTACCACTAGCCATACTGGAAAATGAGCTTTCTAACCATTTATTCTGCATTTAAAAGAGGGTTACTTTACTCAGGGACACAAAAGGAAAAGGAAGTTCTTTCTCTTATAACCCACAACTGAAAGCTTACTCTGACATACAGTTTTACAGTTGTAAAACGGTAAATTAACTCTTAAGAAACTCTTAAATAAGAGCATATGAATGATTTTTACAACCGTTTTAGAAAACAAATTTGGTCAATTTGATTTCTGAATATTGGTTATATCTTCATTAATATATAAAATGTAACATATACATTTCACTTATTATACAGATTTAAATACACACTTAAATATAGATTAAAATCTGTATTTCTACTTCTTTCCTAACAGCTTAAGCCATGCATCTTAAATGTTTATATAATCTTTAGCTGAAAATGTTATCAAGAGGAATTTTTATTTATACATACTGGTGGGACAAAATAATTACCAAATATATAGTTAAAAATTATCACATCATTTAGAACACCAATAATACTTACTGTTGGATCGTAACTGTTTTTAATGCTATACTACACACCAGATAAATATATAATCAGTCACTGTTTTTTAAAGATGTTTTTAAATTTGCTATAATCATCACAATATTTTATTTGTTACATAAAAGTTATTTCTTTTGAAAACAGATTTTCAGATTTGGAAAACTAAATACTGAAATCAGCCCCTAATTGTACTTTGCTCCCAATTAACTCTTTCATTAATTGAGAAAAAAATTCTCAAAAGTGAAACTATTACAAGAAAGATTATACAACTAGATGTTCATAAATATCATGTAATAATACTGTAAATACAATATTCATATATCATATAACATGTAAACTAAGTGTATCTTTAGGTTGCCTTACCCCAGGTATAAATGTAAAGACATTGTATTTTTGGTTTTTTATAGCATTTCTTGGATACTTTTCTTCACATTTTTCAGGACATCCAAGCCAGACTGTGCGCGCCTTAAGTTCTTTTTTCTTCCGGCAAATGTTTATAAGCCAATCACAGCAACTGCAGAAAGAGAGAGGAAATGAAGGAGACAAAATCATTGTCTTTAATTTTCAACAAGAAATCTTACAACATACAGTGGAGAACTCACTCTGTTAAAATCAACTAAATGTTCCTTAAAATGTTATTCTAATTTAAATGGAAGTTTTTTCTTGGAAGAGGAGCAAGCCAATTTGATATGGGGAAAGTACTGGACTACTAGCAGAGACACACAAATTCAAGTCCATCCTTAGGTAGTGAAATTTCTTCAGTGACCTTAGCTAATCATTTTCTGTCAACTGCTCAAGGAAAGGAGGGATAGAAATCTAACTAGCTAACTAAATATATAAACCAAAGCATAACTATGAAAGCAAGTTTTATGCATAGGTTTTTCAGAGTGAACTATTTCCCAGTCTTGCTCAAGTGAGACAAAACCCAATACCACAGTTAAAAAGATACTAACCTTGGGTCTCAGAAGATTCATAGAAAGATCTGGACACAGCTACAAGGGATTTCTGATATTTCTACCTCCCTTCCACATTATAGCTATTCCAAAAAGGTTTACAATTTTCTAGGTCAGTGTTTTCAGAGCATGAAACAGAAGTGAACAGTTATTTTATGTGCAATGCCATGTATAACCTGACTGTTAGTTATAATACTAGGATAAAGTAGTACTGTACTAATATTAATAATAATCTTGGTGAAATGTAACAGCAAATCTAACATGTTTCAAAAATCAAAAAGAATAGTCTTGGTCACTTGAGAGCTTTAAGAAGTCAACTCCTCAATGGAAGGAGTCGATTCCTCAATGGCTGCCTAAAAAAAGGAACAGCTGCTTCAAAGAGGTACTGCATTTTTCTATTAATATTGTTGGAATAATTTTTAAAGCATGCAGAATTGTATAATGTCATCCTTCCAAATGCATTAGCCATGTACTTCCTGAAACATATTGGCTTGGCAATGACAATTTTCTTTTTCTCATATGAATTAATTTTTGATTTTATAAATTTATTTCACAATTAAATTTACAAATTATAAATTGTAAATTTCATTATAAAATTAAATTCAAGGCTAAAACTAGGCAGAATTAAAACAAATGCTGATGAATGATTTCATTAGATTTGTACATAAGCATATAACCCAATGTAGTTGGTATACAGTTTGGTTTGAACCTGGGACTAGATAACAGATAATTTCCAAATCAAGATTTAACAGCTAATAATGTGTTTTATAGTGATTTTAAGTTAAACTTTATTAAAGCAAACAAGACAATGAAAACAAATAAAATATTGATTGCTTTATAATTAAATAATTACAAAAGATAATTGCTATAGTGCAATCAAAAAATAAAGTATATCGCTTTTCCACCAAACCTACTTATTACTTATGAGAGGGTATGAAAATCTTCTTGTATACAGTATCTGCAAGTAAATATGGACTCAGACAGGCAAACAATATTCTCTCACAACTAACTCAGGCCTTTAGAAAGATGAAAATCATGGTTAGATATAGAAATATTCCTTGCTAAAGCTGGAAAAGATAAAAAAAAAGTTTCTCTTAACTTTCTGAAGATCAGATAAGCAGGAGAGGACAATGACTTTCTTTATGAAAGAAATTGTTTAGTTAACATTGTAGTCCTGAATATACTTTTTTCATTTTGAGCATATAATCACTGAATGTTACAAGGAATGAAACAGGTGAAAATGAGGGGGAAAAGTGTGTTACATTTTTGTTATGAAGAGCTTAGAAAATTGCAAAAGTCATCATATTATTGGAAAACTTCAGATTTAAGCAAGATAAAAGCAATTCTGTCCAGCTCCTTGAAAAGGAGGTGTCCCCTCATAATGGCTTGGGATTACCATCACTGAAAGGAGCAAAGCACCTGTGGTGGAAGCTGGACCCTGTTGGCAGAATAGCTGGTCCCCGCCCGACAGAAGAGACAGGGGAACAGTATGAAGCGTTCAAATTCTGTTGATCAACTCGTTGAGGCTCTCCTGTCTCTCTCTGGGGAAAGGAAGACTTCACAGCGAGTTGTCTCGATTATGACACCAAGGTGCAGCAGGCGGGGCATTGGCTGAAGATGGCTCTTGACGAGGTTTATGGAGAATCCATGCTCCTACAAGAGTTGCATCGTGATTCGAAGGTCGTAGATGGCTGCCTGGACATAGGTGGATTGGATCAGAATGTCATCCAGGTAGCGTTGGACTCTCACAGGCAAAGCTCGGAGGTAAGCTGCCAATGCTGCTAAGAGTATGCTGCTAAGAGGGCCTGGAGTATGGCATCTGCCAGAATTCTGACCTTTTGCTGGTTGATGACAGCACTTACCTTTTGTCCCTGGTTTCCACCAGGTACAGTTCCAAGACCATTAGGAAAAGGTTTTCCCCGGAGCATGGGGCAGCAGCCAACTTCCACTTGCGCCAAGAGTCGGTCTGCCAGTTGTGCATCCAGAGAAGGTGTCTTGCAGACACAGAGGAAGCCATTGCCTTTGACGCAAATCTGGCAGAGCTTAGGGTAGCGTCAGCCATGAATTCAGCAGCTGCAATTATTTTGTTGAGGTTTTGGTGGGCCCTGACATCAGTGCTGGGTAGCCGGTCTTGAAGTTGGTGTAACCAATGTATGACTGACCTCGTAAAGAACGAGGCCATGGTGGAGGCTTTCACTGCTCAGCCTTTCAACTCTGAGTTCTGACTTTGAAGTTTTCTTGGAAGCAAGGGCCTTGGCCCTGATCTTCACTGCTGCTTCCCTATTGGCTGAAAGGACTTTTGGATACCTTCTCTTGAGAGGCCTTCTTGACACCTCAGGGCCTTGGGTAACCCTCAAGCCTGATGGTTCTGGCTGGGCCCAATCATTTTCTATTTCTCAAGAAAGAACACCGGAGGTGCTATCAGTTCCTCCACAGGGTGTCTTCTGAGATGGAAGCCAGGCTGAATGGATCACTGCTTTGAGGCCCAATCAAAATGGCGCCCAAAAGAACTCAATCCTAAAATGGCCACCAGCCACAAGGTAGGAGGCTTTTGAGGAACGACAGTTACAGGCCTGGATCTTGAGGCCTCACTCTGTCAGGCTAGATAACTTGAGGGCTGGCAGTTGCAGCCCTTGGCAGTCTGCTTTCATGTTGGGGATTTGCCCCTCTCAGCTTCCCAAATGTCAGCTGGGAGGCGCGATAGGAATTGAGCCTAGCTCTCTGAGGGATTGCGTGGAAGGCCCGTCAGTTCCTCCTCCTACCTAAGGCCCAAATTGCACTCTGGGAGACACACACTGCAGAATACCTGCACAGTTGGTCTCCCGGCTTGTAGGCTTGTAGGTGAGCCAAGCATCGAAGAATGGCGTGCAAGGCTCTGCGGCAAGTGGCACGCCTCATAGAAGCAGTGTGGGAGCCTCCGCGGCTTTCTCCCAGGCCGCACGTGCTGTTAATGGTCAGTGCCCTGCTGGGACGGCTGACCAGCACAGAAGAGTGGATCCCTGTCCCTGCTCTCCCTGAGAGCACAGCTCTACTGGGTCCTCAGGAGTTGTGCTGATGTTATCTTATTCACTTTTTCCTTTTTTTTTGTATCTAAGAAGATCACTATACTATTAGCTCCAGAGACAATAGCTCTTAATGTCAAAAGAGCTGAGTCAAAAAGCTGGGGGTCTCAGCAGAGGCTGGCTTTTTATAGTGGCAGACTCAGCTCTATGACATCAGAGGGTGGAGTCATATCCCAATACTGGACTCTCCAAGCAGCATCGTGGAGAACAGATAGGTGACTTTGGGCTAGTCACTCTTCTGTCTGAGTCTTAGGATGGAAGCAATGGCAAACCATTTTTGGAAAAAAAAACCTTCTCAAGAAATCTGCAAGAACTAGTCCATGCAGTTGTCAGGAATCAAAAAGCTGAATTGAAGGGACACACATATATATATTTCCAATACAGCTCTTTCAATATCTTGTGCACTTCAGATTACAAACCGGAATGTTTTGAATGAAGAGCCATTTATAAATGGTGGGTGATCGTGCAACCTTTCCACTTTACTTTTTTCTCCCTCCCATCTATCCTTACAAACTAAGGCAGCAAGTAACACAATCAACTTAACTAACACATTACAAATTCTTGAACAAAGTTTGGCACAGCTCAGCGGTTGTGATGTTTCTAAGAAAAGCCGATTGGCACTTAAACATAAGCACACTTTAAGCCTTCAGATGCACTGAGGTCTCACTGATGGAAATAATTATAGATTTTGACAATTCAATGTTGAAGTATTTATTACAAACAAATGGGTTTCAATACTCTGAAAACCTACATCATTAGCTCATCTCCATGTAGAAACAAAGTAAATCCTTTCATTTTGTATGGAAATGTTGTTGTGCCTTTTTTGTCATGATGTTTCTTTGACCAGAGAATAAATGAAGGTGTCTCTAAATAAGCAACAGCATTTGGTTATGTTCAGAGATAATATTTTGAATCGGAATCTAAGGACAAAAAACAACTCTAGGAATAAAATATTCATGTTGCTAATAAAAGATATTAATGGTAGTTATTTCTCATAGATTTAAAGTAATGTAAAAATTGGAACACAAGGTATAAAATGTTTATGGTTTGCATATAGATTTATTTACTATCCAGCTTTTAAAAAAATATTTATTATCAAGCTTGTGACAAAGTCATCAAATTCTACAGGGGAAAAGCCATTTGAGTCAATTTAGTGCAGAAAATTATGGATAATATCCAATTATATCTGTCTTATGAAGAAACACAACAGATTCCCCCCCTACCTCCCAAACTCCCATCACTCCCAGTCTTCTGGTCAAGATTCAAAATGTGATTCAAAGTATGAGAGCAGCTGCATAAATATACAAGACTTCCCTAGTTTAATCTATTTAAATAATAGTTCAATCTATTTAAATTTATTTGTTTATTTATTTATGTATAGCATGCTAAAAGACCAGGACTATTATTTGAAACACATAAATATAGCATAAAATACAAAAAAATGGCTAACAGCTTATGCAGCAATATCTCCTGGGTGTTTTGGCTAAGGGCAAGTATAGTATCTTTTCTTAACAGTTTAATACTTACACAATCTGTATGTATTATCTAAAAGCCAAAATGCAGCCTAAGCAGTGTGCACAAACCAGAACTTCTTTAATTGTATTTTATTTTACTAAAACAAACTCTGCAAAATAATATCTCCATGAACATTGTAAAGAGTTCTTTTGTTTTTATTTACTATTAGGCCAGTTCATTGTTGCCTTGTGTATACAGGCATATACAGGGTATACTGAAGTCAGGCCCAAAAGAAACTTTATTATATAAATTACATTAACTGTTCAAATTGGTTGGCCTTTTCTTATTACTCCTTATTTGTTTGATGCACAATCTTTGAACATTCCTAAGTATAGTAACAAGAAAAGTATCAATTAGTAAAATATATTGTGGTTGGTCTGTGCGGCCTAACTTTTGGTATGCTCTGTATATTCCAGTATGGTCTATGATCCACAATGGAGGGTTCCTCTGGGAAACAAAATAGGCTTGCTAAAATCTGTGTATAACTTTTTACAGTGATAAATACAAGAAGGAAAAATAAGTTCCCCAGTTTGGTTTTGGAAGATTGCATTTTTTAAAAATCAGCAGTTATTAAATAAATCTGATACTAAAACCCTCACTTTCTACACAACAAATATGTTGCACTTAAACAGAAGTGTAGAAGCCACCTTAAGAGTACAAACTAATCCAAGTATTTGGTATTCCCTTCATTTCAAATGGAGCATCAGTAGCATCATTTTAATAGGGATAAAGTGTTTTTATAAGAAATGGAATGTACATCTCTTGAGAAAAAAAAATCAATCCAGCCCAAAGAACTCTAGAGTATTGATCTACATGCATTATAATTTCTCTAGCTAAAAGAGAATGCCCAAATTAAAATGAAGAGAAATAATTACAGCTAAACACTCATTATTTTCACAGGCTTTAACAGTTATAAACATAGGTTGCAAATAATGCATTTTTCTGAAAATTAAATGTTTTACACATCACAGAAATCAACAGGTTTATATGACCAATTTTGCGTAAGGTGAGATTGGATATAAAAAGAATTATAGTATACTTAGCAAAACAATTGCTCAGTTAAAATACTCATTCCAGAGAATACTTTTATGAATGTTTTTAATATAGTGCAGTCAATGAAAAAAATATGATTAATAAATTCTGCACAATTCACAAATGAATCAAACTTCTCCTAGTGACTAGTTAATATAGAAAGATCTTGTTTCTTTTTACAAATTATCCAACCTCAAGAAAAAGAATTCATTTAAATCAGATAGGCAAAAGACTCTCTTAACAAAAGCTAATTTTCTGAAGTAAAAATAATAATAAAATACATAAAAAGATCCTTTTCCAGCCCAATAGGCAACAATGATCTAGCCAATGCTAAGCATCTACATGTTCATTTTTTCCCCATAAACTACACTTAGTAGCTGTATGGTTTAAAACATTTAAACTGAGCCCATGGACAGTAAATTGTGAAACATATACAGGCAGTCCTTTGGTTAAAACCCACTTGTTCAGAAACTGTTTGAAGTTACACCACCACTAAACAGGGGGTACTTATGTGGGGTCTCCATAGTTGCAGCTGTCACAAGGTCTCTGTGATCACATGATTGAATTCAGGCACTGGATTATCAGCTCACAATTATGACATTGCAGCATCCTATCCCATGGTCATGTGCTCACCATTTCTGATCTTCACAGCCAACTTCCAACAAGCAAAGTCAATAGGGAAGCCATAGCAGATTGCAAATGGTGATCAAGTGACCGAAGGATGCTGTGATCATGTGACTTCTGAGACTGCTGGAACTGCCATCGTAAGTTGGCATGGTGATATGACATGTGCCTCATGACTGCATTGCTTAGCAACAGACTCTTAGTGCCGATAACTGTTGGTAAGTGAGGACTACCTGTAAATCAAAGTGGAAGTGGCAAATCTATGTGTACTAGACTGCTGCTATGGATATAATACTTTACCCAACAATTGCAAATCAGATCTTATAAAGATACACAGAAAGACTATCTTAGGATTCTCTTATATATTGCAAGGGGAAAAAAACTCAAACAAATAATGTTTTTTTCTCATGTCAAATGTTAAACTGCAAATACTGATCTTAAGAAGAAAAACTAAGTGCCTGACATACACATTAGTTCAGCAAAGGGAATATAACAGCCAACATTTTTTATCATCCTGCAGAAGCTGGCTTCACTGCAGTCCATTTATCAATGACATATAGTTTGTTAAATAATAATAACAGACTAATATTAACATTGGAATCCCATTTCCTATAAGAAGCAAAGGAGTTATGCATGGTACTTGACATTTAGGAGAAAAGGAATATAAGGAAACAAAAGAATAATTTTGCAGGAGAAGATGGCTAGAATTAATCCCAATTTTCTCCTAAACTTTATTTTAGGTTTGCTTGTCTGATAGGTTCGAGTTTAGGGGTTGAAAATCTGGGGGCATTGCTGAAACATCCAAGATCTTTGCCGCTATCATGATGGGGTTGATTGCAGGAAGTTATGTTTTGCCAACATCTGAAGGATCACAATTATCTTAAACTTTTTTAATTATCACATTATGTTAGAAAATAGACATGGAAACAAAATATGTCAATAGCCTTTTTACTTAATAGCTCTTTGTGTTATGTGATTCCTGAGGAAAAGGAAAAAGGAAAGTACTGTACTGGATTACAATTTTGCATGTAGAAATCAAATCACTTGGGTCACTTCTAATGTGTGATTCAAAAACAGATAACCAGATCTTTAGCAAACTATTACTATAGCTCTTTACTGCAAAAAGTGCATTTAATATAAACTTAAAATGAGAGTGCTCCTGACAATGCAAGACTAATTTACTCGAGAGACTCTGCTGAAGTCAAGCATGAGAGTTCAACACAAGAGCTTTATAAATGACAGGAGAGTACCAGGAGATAATTTAAACTTGTATTCACTCTAGAGTCATCAGTTACATGTACTTTTTAACCTTTAAAGCTGAAATGTTAACTTATCATCAGTTAATGAATTTACGTTTCCCCTTTCACCAACATCAATCAATTCAAGATATTACCCACTGTTAGTGAATTAGTGTTAAGACTCTGGGGAATATCAGTGAAAGGGTACTGCCATCTTTCTTTTCAGGTCATAAAAATAAGTTAGGAATAAAGCCTGCAAATAAGAATGTTGCATATTGTAATCTTTAAACAAATGAAAACAGGTAGAGCTATTACAGTACTATTACCAAAGCAAACAATGTAATTTTTTCTTCTCAAACTTCAGGCAGTCTGAAGTCTTGAGCCCTACTTTTACCTTTTGTAACACTCTCTAAAGAATACCTTGCTTAAGAAAAATATAAACAATTATTTGAAGAATAACTTGAAATTTATTTTTAATATAGAAACAACTTTTCTCCATTTTACTCCTTTTTTTAAATGTGGGATTTTAAACCTGCCCCATTGGTGGAATTTGATGTTCTATAATTTATATAACATATAATCATTCTGACAGAGTTATGGTCTTCAACCACTCCTTGCTAAGCATTTTAACAACATACTGCAAGAAGGTGAAACTGAAGATTGAGGAACATTTGACAAAACCTATCAGATAATGAAATATCCCACAAGAGGAACAGCAGCAGACAACTATGGGCCAACTTAAGAAACTAAGGGACTCACCTTAACTCTTAGAGGATAATATCCTCATTGCAATAAGGCACCATGATTGGAATTTAACTCCCAAAACCTTATTCCATCAAAATGTAATGATTTTCCCTGAAGCTAGCAAATGCCAAATTTTGTCTTGAATTTAATGGAAATTCCTTCTAACTACTTTAGTTTATTTGTCTTCTATGAATTTCACAGAAATTTTAATATATATGAATCTTTAATCTAACAAAAACTTATTTTAACCTATTTTCTAAAAGAACCTGCATTGATTTAATCTGATGCAGAAATCAGGAGATCTCGCATTTAAACAAAACAACAGAATTAGCCACAAACCTGGTGCAAAGAAATTTCCAGCCACCACAGATGAACCATTCTAAACCTCTTTTTCTTTGAGAAATCCTGGCTCTTGGTAATGTATGGTAATCACTTTCATCATTTTCAAAGCCTTCTTCTGACATCATTAGAGGCATTTCATCCAAGTGAGAGGGCTCATCTTCTATTGGGTATCTATTAATATTAAAGCAAATAAAATAATTAAGATGAAATACAAATCCAACACTGTCATGCTGAAAAGGTATTCAAGGAAAGCAATCTCATTTATACAGAAGATTAATAGGCACTCCTGAAAACACCTAATATGTTAGATGAACTGAGCAGGATTATAGCAAGAGTCAGTGACAAATATAGGTTAATTAAGGTGATTTTTATATATGTTCAATCTGAATCCTTGCTGCAATAACCAGTATTGCAGCAAGGTAAAAAAAAGCCCAGTAAAAATAGTCATATGTTTTAATAATCAATACATAGTTATTTGTTTTAAATATCTACAATATAAATGGCATTCGATTTTGCCAAAATGATGACACATACATGATGACATTGCCATGCAAATACTGTAATAACATGCTGGCATTCTAACATCTCTGTAACCATGTCATCGTCATATGCTTTTAACTTTTCCCTCTTTCTACCTTCCTGTGGATGATCAAGTCTGCATTATCTACGCTTGTGATTCTACACATGACACCATGTATACTATAGTAACAAAGGAGAAAAATCTAACTATATTTAAAAGTATAAAATATAATTTTACCAAATTAATTCATTTTTATTCTCATAAAGACCAGAGGTGGTATTCAGCAGGTTCTGACCAGTTCTGGAGAACTGGGAGCGGAAATTTTGAGTAGTTTGGAGAACCGGCAAATACCACCTCTGACTGGAGATTTTACAGTATCCCTCCCCTGCTATGCCCACCAAGCCTTGCCCACAGAACCGGTAGTAAAAAAAATTTGAATCCCACCACCGATAAAGATGCCCGAAGTTTCAATTTGAGACATTACATTTTAGATAGGTAATGTAGGTTGGAGAATTGTCAATAAGTAGCAGAAACAACTGAGATAAAAAAAATCTCTTTTCTTCTATTCAAGAATGTCTCCCCACTTATAAAAAGGTCTTTGTTTAGCATCAGAGTTGGAGTTTTGGTTAATAAAACATTAAGAGTGTGCGAATGAATTAATGAATGAACAAACAGAATCAATTCTCATTATAGAATAGATTTGTAAGATTCATTTATTGTAATATTGGTATTTTTAAAAAGAAAATCTGAAAAGATGAGGACAAGATCATTTACAAGAGATGAGTTCTGACAAGTTTAAAATGAAATAACATATCAAACATAATTTATTCAAAAATTTGAAAAGAGTACCTCATCTTCTAATAAATGTATGTAATTTGTCCATATATTCAATTACTGTAACACGGGGGTGCCAAACTCAATTTCATTGAGAGCCACATCAGGGTTGTGTTTGACCTCAGGGGACCAGGTTGTGGCTGGGTTGGGAATGACCAGTATGACATCACTTGTGCCAGGGGCGCCTGTCGTGGCCCAAGCACTCTGCCAGCGAAAATGGGCTCCTGAACTCAGTTTTCACCTGGGATGGCCTCCTGCGACCCTCTGCCAGCGAGAATAGAGCTCAGGAGGGCCTCATGCGGCCCTCGCAAGTTCTGTTTTCACTGGCGGAGGCACTGCAGGCTGGTCTTTCGCTATTTCCAGAGTGGCCCCATGGGCCAGATCTAAGCACTCTGCAGGCCGTATCCAGGTCCTGGGCCTTGAGTTTGACACCCCTGTTACAACAGCATACAGAAAAGAAAAGAAAGCAAAATAAATCCAGGGAAGGTTCCTTAGAAAATTGCCTAGAAGTTAGTTTATCATCTGTTCTAGCTTAATCAGTGGAAAACATTATTAAAGACAACATCATTAAACATATAAAGGTAAAGGTTCCCCTCGCACATATGTACTAGTCGTTTCTGGCTCTGGAGGTGGTGCTCATCTCCATTACAAACCTGAAGAGCCAGCGCTGTCCAAAGACTCTCTCCGTGGTCATGTGGCATGACGCCGAAGGCGCATGGAACGCTGTTACTTTCCCATCAAAGTGGTCCCCACCAAAATGCAAGGAGTTTTTCTCCTTGCATTTTTACATGCTTTCAAACTGTTAGGTTGGCAGAAGCTGGGACAAGTAACGGGAGCTCATTCCATTATGCTGTGTTAAGGATTTGAACTGCCAAACTGCCGACCTTTCTGATCGACAAGCTCAGCATCTTAGCTAATGAGCCACCGCGTCCCTATTAAACATATACTCAAGCACATAAAATTTTGAATAGTACAGTTTCTGCAAAGGTAAATTCACCAACATTTAACAAGCTTTTGAAAGTATTAGGAAGTATGTAGATGGAAATGATCTAATAGATATTGTGGTATTTTAAAATCATTAACCTGTACAATAAATTAGTAATCATGAAATAAGATGTCTTCTATGAATTAACAACTGATTAAACAACAAAAAACAAATAATGATAATGATCAGTTACAAGAAAAGGATGTAAGTTCCTGAAGGACATACATTGGGAACAGGTTTCTTTTCCTAACTATATGTAAATTACCTGAATTTAGAACTGAGATAGCCAAGTTTACTGATGAGAATAAATTACTTAAGATGATTAAAACAAACAGACAAAAGTGAAACCAAGACTTGTAGAATTTAACTCCTGAAAATGTAATAACAACTACTTTAAAAGCCTTCAAAAAGAGGTAAGACACATTCTTGAAAGAGACGACCATCATGTAGCAATTAATCATGGTAACTATATATTAACAGTGGAAGCAATAAGTCTGTTGAAAATAGTTTCTGGGAATCTATTATGCTACTGCAGACTTTGGACCTCCATGGGAGTGGGGTCCACAAAAATTGACATTATTTGCCAGATACAGTAGAACCTCTGGTCATGAATGTTTTGACTAAATCAGGTTCCGACCAAAAAATCCACAACGTTTTTGAATCAGGTCACGATTCAAAAATCGGGTGGTGATCAAACACTGCCAAGGCCTATTCCTTTTCCACACCAATTTCCCCTTCTGCACTATTTTTTTGTAGGCACATACACAGTCAGTCTCACTTCCGGTCATGACCAAATTGGGTTGCAGCCGAAGTTACGGAATGAATTATGGTCTTGAGTGGAAGTTCCACTGTACTAACTGTATTTGCAAAAATTTAAAACAATATCTTAGTGTGCAGAACAAATTTAGTTTTTATTTGTTATGGAATAGTTTTTTTTCATCAAAAATCTTTATGTTAATATGATTTAGTAAGTATTCTACAAATGCATTAATTTTGAATACACTAAATATAAAAATAACCCATACAATTGACAGCTGCTTTGGGACCTTCCATAATTATTTATTTGGGAAGGGATTCTGAGAACAAAATGTTTAAGAAACACTGTTGTAGAGCAGGAGGTCCTCACCCCTGGTCTGTGGCCCAGTGGTTGTTCGGAACTGGGCTGCAGAAGTGGTGGGTGTTCATAAGCGTGAAGTTGCATTTGTGAAAGCAGTGTGCATATATGCGTGCAATAAACCATCCCTTCTTCCCTCCCTGCCATCACTGACTCCTCTGCCGAGCTGGAAAGGTTGGAACGCTGTCCGAGAGGAGTTTGTTGATTCTTGTGGGAATAGAATTCTGGCATGGATGACATTCTTCAATGTGACCCACTCCAATGTGACTATTTTCACAATAGGAGTAAGGAAAGAGAAAAGACTTGCCCATTCTTTTTTCACTATATCTGTGTCCAAATTTGGAAATTGTAAATCGTGCACTCATTAGACTGAATCTAATATTGTTATCCTATTATCCCAGTAATATAAAGCTTCTGGAAACTCTAAATTCTAGCAAAAACTTCAATATTCTGGGACAAGTGCTTCTTTCTCTCTCTGGTTGCCAAAAATGAATAATGCTTCTTTTTTAATTTTTTTGTTAACATAATGTTGCCTCTACTCTAGTACTTGCTAAAAATATATATTCGTATTTCATATGAAAGTTTGTACTTATCTTGCAATTCTTTCAGAAATTACAGAATGAAAATTAACAATTCATTGTAAAAAGAATCTCTTATTTTTTAAAAAAATATTTTAAAAACCAAGATGGCTATTCTAATAATATACATAAACAACTTCTGAGATAACAAGCAAGTATCATGTTTAGTAACTTAACTTCAGAATGCAGCCTTTCAACTGGCAGGCAATTTATTCTTTTCCAAAAGCAATTTTCCTTTTGTGTTAAAAATTTTTTAGAACAGTATTTAAAAACAATGCAATGATGAATAATGGATTTTTCACAGCAAAATAACCTCAATTTCTTTGTAATCTAGTTTCCTATACACTAGATAATTGGTTGAGAAGCTTTTTTATGAGTGACAATTAAGTGTAACGTTTAAAACTTTGTTATAAAATAAAAAAGCTCTAAAAGTAACAAAAATAGATAAGAATGAAAAACTCACAGTACTTATATGAAATCAGAGAGATATCTTGCAAAAAATAGTTTAGTAAATAAAAAAGCATCCTAAAAAAACTAAAATATTAAATTAGGCATTTAAAATTAATTATATCTAAATATCTGCAGAGAAATCTATACAAGATTATTTTTAAAAGCTTTCAAAAGGATAATTAAAGAATAAATTACAAGGCAACATGATTCGTTCAGGTACAAATGTGCCCTAGCTACCTCCCAATGACTTAAAAAAAAAAACCCTGAAAAAACATGAAGATTGCATTTTGCAAAGAAAAGCAACAGCCTCTAGTGTTGTGTTTATAGCCTATTTATTATTACTAGCATAGTAATTTTGGTGCTATATGTTGGGTGGCAATTGGGAACTTGTTTGCTTTCTTGTAAATAGGTGTTCATCATGGCAACCATTTTGAATGTGAGTGCCACATATACTCTCAAAATTTCAAATGTGCCTCTACACCGGCTGGCTCAGGAATTCTGGAAACTGAACTTCACAAGTCATAAAAGGGCCATCATTCACCACCCCTGCTTTAGACAATAAACATTGCCAATCATTATTTTATTCTTTAAATTATGTCTACATTTTTAAAGTTCTTTTACTTTACATTACTGCATGAACTATTAAACAACAGAAAAACTTAAAATGCAGCAAATATTGTATTATTAAGTAACTATTATTACAGCTATATTCAATTGTTTCTCCAAGAAGCTCCAAGAAGCTCAAAGCAGCAGTCAAATGAAGAAGATCTGTCTAAGGATTTTTTTAAATACACCTATCAAACTTCTGATTATAGGACCATTCACTTTCTAAGATAGAGACAATCTTATATAAAATAAGATAAACAACTAGTTCTCATTCAGTATGGTGTGCAAACACACACTGACAGCTTCATCCTACTTGCTTCCTCCCATTTTTTTCATCAGACTTACTAACTTTTTATAGAAAAGTCTGATATTTTATTTGTCTGTTTGTCATAGAATAATAGGAACACAGAAGACCCTGAGGGACTGATTGTCTTTTGGGAAACAAACAAACAAATAATTAAATCTGGTTGACAAGTCAACTCTGGCCAAACTACTATAGGCATTGAGTCTTTCTGCCTTAAAATATTACTTTTCCAGGGGCTAGAGATAGGAAAGAGAGATAGATTTCCATTATCAAAACAAACTAAAACAAGCCAAAATATATATTTTTTCACAGAGCCCAAGTCAAAATGGGCTTGGAGGGTAGAGTTCAGTGACCAGAAGTAGAAAGTGCCTTAAGCAGATTTGTCAATAGGATCTAGTAACTTCTATCCCTGATTATGCCATCACCAGACTTATCAAAGAATTGTAGATTATTTGAATAACAAAACTTGTGCTGGGGGAAGACAAAAAACTCTTTTTTAAAGAATCATCATAGATGATTTCAGGTTACCTCTACAACCAGCCTAGCCCTGAAATTTGAGAAAGGCAATGTTATCTTTTCAAAATCAGTCAGTTAAAAGAACATGAGGGATGGATCCTATTCTATAACTCCTGTATTTCCTCTGAATCATTTCAGACTCATGATTCATACTATTCATTTCTCTTATAGATTCATTACTGTTATCCTTTTCTACTACCTTTTCCTATTGATGTGATTATATTACTTTGTTGTTTGTATGGACATTGAGAGTTTATGCACTGGAGACAAATTTCTTGTGTATTCAATCTCCCATTCCATTCCTATCCCTTCTATTCTAATCCACAGGGGAGTATCAGCAGATTGTCAAATTGTACATGTAGACAGGGGTGGGATAAATCGTCATCAGCATGCTGTGTGCAGAGAAGCAGCCTTTGAAACAGCCCTCTTTTCCTGCTTTTTTAACTGCAGCTGTGCTTCGTTCGGCAGCCGAAGTTGAAAAATCAGGAAATAAAGATCAGGTAAGAACCCGGCCGGGCGGGTGGGTAAAAACATCAGCAGACATAGAACCGGTTCTGTGTCTGCTGCTCTTCAGAGCTACTGGTTCTACAGAGGTGGACAGAACCGGCAGAAACCCACCCATGCATGTAGATCTAAATTATAGATATCCAGAGATTATAAACCTGAACTTTATGATCCCAATATATTTTCTTTGTTTTCTTTTTTCTTGTTCTTTGATTATTTTATTTTTTAAAAAAAGTTTTATTTCTTCCTTTTTTAATGGTTGTGAGCTACCTAAACAAAATGGCAAATAAATTTAATGCATATCTACCTATCCCTGGAAAAGACTAGATAAGTAGACAAAAATGCCAAATCCACTCTGAACATCTGGCTGAATGAGAAGCCCTGGTGGTGCAATGGTTAGAATGTAGTATTGCCAGCTAACTCTGCCCTCAGTCTGGAGTTTGATCCCAACTGGGCTCGAGGTTGACTTAGTCTTCCATCCTGCCAAGATCAGTAAAATGAGGACTCATATTGTTGGAAGCAATATACTGACATTGTAAACTGCCCAGAGGGTGCTGAAAAGGACTATGGGGTGGGTTTTGCTATTGCTACTGAATGCGCAATGAACATAATAATTCTATGTTTTATTAAGAGAAACTATGAAGTGGATTCATATCTACCACATGGATTTAATCTTTAACTATTAATCATATACAAAATGTCCCCATATATAACTACTTTTAATGCAAATAAAGTGGAGCACATCACTGAAAAATGTTTGCTATGATGATTTATTTTATATTATAATACATTATTTTGAACGCTGTCAGACTGCACAAAGTTCTTGCTAAAATAGCTATCTGTTCATATATCTTGTGAAATAAAAATGTCATATGTAACACCACTGTACTACAGAAAAAGGCTCAGAGATTATAAATAACACTTCTCTAGTAATATAACAAATAGATTGCTACATTTTTAGGGCCAGTTACTTAATTTATATTTATGGAGGCAGTATACCATTCATTAAATTTTCTGTCCAAGAGCATGTGGACTATCATATACGACAGATTGTATAAGTAATTTATAATTTGTACAATATTGTAGAATTTTTTTCAGTAATTCTAGAAACAAAGAAAGAAATCCAAGTTTTATAATTCATGTCTTAGATTTTGCAATATTAGTATACCTGAATCAGATCAGGATCCCATACAGATAAATGCTAATCTTCAATACCTTTAGCCTTTTAATTTATTATGATATGTGCTTCTGTTTTATCAGGAAAGCTATCATTAATGCAAACTGAAATCATACCTCTTACTTGAGCATCATTCTTTACTGATCTGGAATAATGTGTTATAATTCTGACTCATAGGACCTGAAACAATTCTATTGACTGAAACAATAAACTGATGTATCTTTTTTATTACTTCTTTTGTGGATACACTGAAAGAAAACAAGACATAATCTCTATTTTGATCTTAAAATAAAGATACACTGAGAATTGACTGATATATTAAATACAAAGACATTGACAAAGCGTAACTATATGAACCTAGAGAATGCTTACTATTTTTGTCTAAGGTTTTAAAGTACTTTGGTATCAATTACAAAAAAAACCAAATAAACAAACAAAAGATGTTTAAAGATGTAGAAAGATTTAAATAAGATCAGACAATAAACATGAGCATGAATCACATACACATTTAAGAACAAAACATAAATAAAAAATGCTTGAGAACAGATTAGATAATCAGACATACTTTTAAAGAACAGCCTTTAAGTTCTAAAGAAATATATTTCTGAAACAACATCCAGAAAGTCAGCACTTATAAACAGATATGCTGAACTGGAAAATAAAAGAACAAATCCATTTCTTTTAACCTTTCTTCCTCCTTGTTTAAAGGGCATGTAGAAGCATACAGCTTCTAAAAGAGATATAATACAAAATAAATCAACAGAGTACTGAAGAATTATACAGTCGGTCCACATTAACACTGTAATGTGGTCAATTTGGTTTGGGTGTAACTTCTTCAACTGAACCACACAATGTGATTTGTGATCAGAGTTTTAAAATTAAATCGACAGACAATTATTCAACAATTAATCCACCCATAAAATGGTACCTGCACTGAATTGGTGAGAATTTAGCATACTGTACTTCATTTAAGCTCTTAGTTTTCAATCTGTATGATGCATGAATGTAAAAATAAATGGTAGCTATCCACAAGATATTCTCCACTTTAACAGGTTCATTAGTTCACTGTAATTAAGGGAAATTTTATTGATTGTATTATATACTATAGATTGTAATACTGAATTATTTTTTTTACCTGCCCTAATTTTGAACTTCTTTTTGTGGTATTCTATAAGACCCTTTTGCTTTTATCAAAAGGACAAAAGCAGCATCACATATGCAGCTTCCATCTCTTTTGCATATTTGTGCAATACTGCAATGCACATTCAAAAAGGTTTGGGATTGGCTTGGGCAAACTCTCCCTCCTGCACTTCCTGACGATGCAGCTGCTAAAATCTCTGCATTTCCTGAGTAGGTAAGTATCTTTTTGTTCAGGAGACATTACAGTGTTGTGAATTTCTAGAGTTGTTATCAATATTTGTCCAGCTAGATGACTGACTGCAGTCAGACCTAGTTATTACTTGGATGGCAGCCCAGGAAATACCAATCCTAGAGGCATCCCAGAAAAGGGCAATAGTAAACCACCTCCATAAGGTTGGGCATGTCCATAATGTCACCATGAATTAATTTTTAAAATGAAGCAAGACTATGTCAATATTATTGCGTGCATGCTTTTATCAATATTCGTTCATGTTTTTGTTCTATTTTATGCTGCTTTATTTTTTACGCTCAATTTTGGAAATAATTTTAAATAAATAATTCTGATGGG
This sequence comes from Pseudonaja textilis, assembly GCF_049901715.1. NCBI lineage: Eukaryota > Metazoa > Chordata > Lepidosauria > Squamata > Elapidae > Pseudonaja > Pseudonaja textilis. The sequence goes on from NC_141992.1 coordinate 141,486,550, forward strand.
AGAAAGTGACTGCTGGCCCCAATGAATCAATCTAAGATTGTCAAAAACTAGCTGAAGTTCTCAATATTCTTAGTGCATAGCTAAATGTCTATGGAGATTCTCCGTCATCCAGATCACGTTTGTCCCAAAAGTGCTTTTTCAAGAGGCAACTGGACTTTCTGGTTTGTTTGTTTTTTTAAAGATGTTTTGCTTCTCCTCCAAGAAGCAAAATGTCTTAAAAAAACAAAACCAAACCCAGAAAGTCCAGTTGTTTCTTGAAAAAGCATCTTTGGGTCAATATTTTTAGGTTGACAAACAAACCATACATTCCCAAAATTTTGCTTGTCTTGACGAAGTTTATGTTGTGTATCACAGTGATTTAGGGGGAAAAAATCCATGTCTCAACTAGATTCAATTTAAAACAACAACTGAATTTCACCGGCATGGGGGCGACAGTCAAGCCCACCTCTCCAGATTATTTTTCACAGCTATTTCATATAAATTTTAAACAGCACACAATGCAATTTGATACCTATAGAATCATGGCCTGTCAGCTATTTGTTACAGAAATAACCCCACATCCACATTTTGCAGGAATTGATAACCCTAATAGGCATGGAATTGCTTCTCTACAGTACCTTTGCTGTTGGCTACTGATAATTATACCCGGCTGCTAATACCAAAATCTATTGAAAGATTCAAGAAAAAAACACTTGTTTTGTGGGGAGCTAGCTAGTTTGGTGCAGTAGTTAGATGGTCTGGAAACAGGCAGTAAGCTCTGCTTTCTATTAGGCCACAGAAGACAGTTAGATGACTGGCCCAGATTTTAAGATCTTGGGGATTTTCAGAGAAGAGAAAATAATGTTTTTTCATAAAGAAATTTACAAGGATCTTAGGTTTATACCAAACAAAAACTGAAACATTAAGACTTGACTCTCACTTACAAAATGCATTAACTCTTACTTAAAGAAAGCAAATGCATAACTAAGTACAATGGTTAGTAATTTTATGAACATAATTTGAAAATTTGAATTTGAAAATTTGTTTGTCCATTCATTCATACGTTCATGCATACATTCATCAAATTTTAAATACTGCCTATCTCACTCAGTGACTCTAGCCTTTAAACTGGTATACACTTTAAAAAGTTTCATCATTCCTCAATTAGAAGATTAGTAATAACAATACAAAACTGGTTTTCTTTTGTTCTAAAGTCCCTGTCAATAAATATATTCTGAAATATTATGTTTTAACCATTTTATGACATATCAGAAATTTGGCTGTCATTTTGACTGATTTGACAGTGCATATTAGAACAGCATATATAATAAGCAGGATCACACCAATCAATATCGGAAAATATAATCCTTTTTTAAACAATATTTTCCTCAAAAGACATAGTTAAACATGGCAAATATACGCAAAATTATTCTAAATGCAATACAAATAACCATCATTTGTCATTAAAATGCAAGGAATTTAGTAGAGGAATGTTTTATGAACTGTTAACAATAGTTTGTTAACAGTTTAACAAATAAAAATAAATCATTTGTTAATAATAAAAGGGACACGGTGGCTCAATGGCTAAGACGCTGAGCTTATCAATCAGAAAGGTCGGCAGTTTGGCGGTTCGAATCCCTAGCACTGCATAATGGAGTGAGCTCCTGTTAACTTTTTACCAGCTTTTACCAACCTAGCAATTCAAAAGCATGTAAAATGCAGGGTGGGAAGGTAACAGTGTTCCATGTGCCTTTGGCATTGAATCATGCCGGCCTCATGACCACGGAGACATCTTCGGACAGTGCTGGCTCTTCAGCTTTATAACGGAGATGAGCACTGCCCTGTTGAGCCAGAAATGACTAGCACGTATGTGCCAGGGGAACCTTTACCAATAGTTTGTCAATAAAATTTATACTAATATAGAAACGTTTATCATTTAGTACCTTTCTGGATGTTATTTATTCCTTTATTATTGCAAACCCACAGTAAAAATTGTAACCCCAGATGAATTAAATAGATTTCCTTTAGTCGTACAGTAAAATATTTATGATATTTTAAGAAAATGTAGCTCCTAATACTAACAAGATCACAAGCTAAGATATAAATTGGAGAAACATATCAACAGTAACTAAAATTATTTTAAAAATTCTTTTTTGACTGTTAGTTGGCAACAAGTACTATGGTAAGAGATTGATAAAAATGGGTAAGTTTTATGTTGAGAAAAGACATAACAGTAATTTTCAAAAACCTCAAACACATAGAAAACAACCAGTTCACTACCTTTTCTCATCACAAAATAATAATTTTAACTTACAGAAAGGCAGGTCTTGGTGGCTGAATATTAAGAAAAACTTGCTAATTGAGAGCAATTAGACAAATAAAGTACCCAGAAGGCAACCCTTCATCAGTATATTCAAGCAAAGACTGGAGAACTCTAAATGTTTTAACTTGGTTTCCTATGTGGGACAAGATTTTGGATTCGGATTGGATGTTAATAACCTCTTAAAATTCTTGATTATTCTACCTTTTAGTAGCTTAAATGCCAAATTGAGCCAAATGTTCAAATGCCATCAAGAACTTCTATTTTTTTTAAAAAAATACTCTGTCAATTATGGTATCATATATTAGTCTTGTAGAAGTATTTAGATTGGAGACACAGTATTAATATTCTCTAACATTTGTCTCATACTACTTCATTTCATAGTTCTGAAAAAGTAACCTACAAAGCCTATGATCGAAAGATGGTTCTTCACTACCTGAATTATGAATAGAGACTCTTTTTCTTACATTTAGGATGTTCCAATCAGGGTTCCCTGATTATTTTCTATTTGTACTTTTTTCTATTTTATCAAAGGTTGTTTCCAAAGGTCCTCGTTTTTAGGAGCTATTTGTTAGGCAACAAATGCAATTGGAAGACAAGATTGGCATCAATGAGGAAGCATCATGGAGATGTAAATGACAAACAAATCCAAAGAACAAACTTTGTGGATGTGTTTCAAGACTGGTAAAGTAGAGGTCTCCCATATTATTGATATTATTATTATTATATCATCTGCAAAGGTCTGATGATCCATGCTATGTATGGCCCGTAACATCTGGACCATATGAAGAGCAAGGGCTCCTCCCTGCCATTCATTTGTCACGAAAACAAACTCCACTGGAAAAATACTGTTCAGCTAGGATATTTTTCCATATTATTATTTTTTCATTATTTATATATTTGAAACCACAGGTGTCTTTTTGCCTTGCCTGGACTACATTAAGTGAAGAGGAATTGTCTTCATATAAAATATACAGTATAATTGATGCATATAAATAACAAACTTTTTAAAAAGTTTACAATCTTGTGGGGCAGCATTCGTAGTTGTCTAAGACTGCATGGGTTGGACATGTCTTTTTAAACTAACTTCAAAATCTGTGATAATATGTTAGTTATAAACTTATATTAAATGTGCAAAGATAGCAATACATTTCAATAAAAAAATAGAAGCAATTTGAGGAACTTGCTCAAATGTACGGAACAAATGAAACAAAGTAAACTGAACAGAAATTCCAATTGTTTTATCTAATAATCCAGTGATATTGCAAACTGTATTCATCTGCATAAATGCTAGGAAGAGTAATTAAAACTTTGGCATCACAGAAACTTTTATCCAAGAATATTTCAGCTTCGATTGTATCAACATCCTTAGTCATGAAAAAAATTCTGTCTACTTCAAGCAGAAATCTAGATTAGACATCAAAGCAAGACAAACATTTGGACTCCTGTTCTTATCTTTCTATGCAGTAAAGGATAACTTTGTTTTTAGAATATAAAAAAGGAATCTGCCAGTGGCTTTACAAATATCACGTGTTTCAAAAGGCAAATAACTAAAACTTTTAACAAAATATGCATTCTTAACAGAAGTTTCAAACATTCCCAATAAACCTTTCCTGCCACGCCATCTTCCAAGTAAATATCTTATTTTGGAATTGGGCTAACATTTTGTAAAAAAACACTATTTGCATAATCAATAACTGGAGCATTAGTTAAACATTTTTCTCTTGCAAGCACCCTGAATTCCTGCACAGCTAACAGAGAAAGTTAGGAATCACTCAAATAAGTTCTCATTATGATAAAGCAAATACAGAATGGGCGAATCCCATACTACACTAAGGTACTGCAATTTTGCACAAATTGTTTGTCTTTAGAGGGTAAATGATATGACTGGACTTCTAGTGTCTTCTGGTAGAGACTATTGTAAATCTTCTGGCCCTCCTCAAACTTCTTTCTAAAGTGAAAAGAACCAAGAACTCATAGGAGCAACTTATCAGGAGTCCCTCAAACTTTTTCCCCTTAAGTCCCAAAGGGTTTTTGGCAGCCAGAAGCTTCTGGGCAAGCATAAAAAGTATATTTTAAAAAATCATTTTTCTAAGTTCAAGGACTAGATCTGAAAGCTGACTCTGGGGTTGAGCCTTTGATGCTACAGGAGAGTGGAGGAAGCAGGGGCTACGAGGGACACCTGCATATTGAACAAACAGCTGCTGTGACAGGAGCAGCAAGAACTTCTCTCGGGACAGATGGGACAACCATCCTACCCCTGACCCTCCCCCCACCACAAGCTGCTCAGAAGCAGTTGTCCAAAGGCCCAGAGAGTCCCAGCGATCCGGGTCCTGGCCTCCTGGCAGACACAAGGGCATTTCACGCCTTGGTGGGTGGAAGGGGAAAAAGCAGCAGCTCCTCGCCCCACTCAAGTTGGTCTGTGCCCATGGTCGACCCTCCCCCCGGTATCCCTTGACAACCACTCCCCCACAACTTCTCCTTCCCTTTCCCTTTCCCTTCATGTTCCTTCCGGTCAGTACCTGTTATGCCTCTGTGAGGCCGAGGCTTTGGTGTAATAAGCCGCCCTCCGTTGGGTGCTGCGCGGTACCGGGTGCAGAGGGATTTGATCCGCCATCTTTCTTCCCAACCTCCCCCCTGCCCCCCCCACTCTCTCTCACACTCACTCTCTCCCCCCCGCCTTCAGCCGGAGGGATTGGATCGTCATCGTCGACGCGCTATGACGTCCGCCCGTGACGCAGTCGGCATTCGAGGCCGGCCTAGGCGACGAGAGCGGAGAAAACGGGAAGAAGGGAAGGGAAGTGGGGGAGGCGAGGGGGCGGGGGCAGAGGAGGAAAGGGGGCGGAGTTTCCTGACCAATCAGCTGGAGAGGATCCGAGTGGATGGAGGCGGGCGCGCGGGCTTCGAGGGGCGGCGGGGAAGGCGTGCGAGCGAAGGGAAAGCGAAAGTCCGCGGGACCAAGCGAAGTCCTGCAAACTCTCCAACGGAGGAGGGTTTGCCTCTCCCGCGATGTTTCTGAGCAATAGTGGCAACATATTACAGTTGGGGAAGGAGGGCGGGAAAAGGAGGCTCAAAAACCAATATCTCAGGCTGCTTAGTGTAGTTATTTTTGCGTGTTAGATACAATTGGCCGTGTTTTCATCGTAGTTCGTGGGCCGCCAAGGAAGTGGGTGGTATGCATGGTGTTTTTTTCTTTTTAAGAAATTAATTTTAAACTTTCCAGGGGGCCCTCCTAGGGGAATTGGACAATTTACACTGCGCACGTACGCGTGTTTGGTAGAAAGCTAGTTGATAAATCTGCACGCTTCAGGTTGTGGTATGAGATTTTTGGAGGCTGTAATACAGGGGTCTTCAAAGTGGGCAAGTTTAAGACTTGTGGACTTCAACTCCCATAATTCCTGACATGACTGGAGGTGGAATTCTGGGAGCTTAAGTCCACAATCTTAAAGCAGTCAAATTTGAAGACCCCTGCTGTAGTATCTCCACACCCCTTCATCAAATGCTTACCAACCTCTAAGCTTTATATGGTGAGGATGTGACATGAGTTTCATGATAATGTATGTCAGGGGTCTCCAACCTTGGCCATTTTAAGCCTGGTGGAATTCCCCAGCCAGCAAGGAATTCTGGGAGTTGAAGTCCTCCAGGCTTAAAGTGGCCAAGGTTGGAGACCCCCATGTATGTGTTGTCAGTGTAATTTGCATTGCGTAGATTTCTGAGAAATAACATGCAGTTAGACTTTTTTCCCAAACTACTAAACAAGCTACTTATTCCGAAATGCTTTTGCATAAATGTTGCATCTCACCCAATCTTACTATTGAGGCGTTGTAAGTGCACATCGTATGTCATCTGAGTGAAAATTATGAGATGAGGCATTCAACTTTTCTCACTCCCCAGGACCCTCTATCAGTGATATTGGTGCAATCACTGATAAATAGAATTAAATTTGGAACAGTAAGATGGGGAGAAGTTTCAGCTTATGAATCAAAATGTGTATGTGTATGTGGTGTTGGTAGGGGAACACATACTTTACTTTAATGCCAGGATAAACAAAGGGACAATAAGGCAAAGTGCTACAGCTAATATAACAAGATGGTGAGGTATGAGGGTAAAATATTAAGAAAGATAAACTATGCCTAAAGTTTTATTTTTATGTGAAATCAATTTAAGGTGTCATCTGTTTCTTTCCTTTTATTGACTTGAAAGCAAATTCAGTCCATTTCATTAAAATTTATATCCGAGGAAATGGATTTCAGCCTGTACACAAATGGGAAATGTATGTATTTTGCTGCTTTTTTGTTTTTACTCTTCACAAAAATGAATATCTGAAGATTGTCCTGAGATAATCTGCTTTTGAGTAAATTTACTTTTCTTGCAAAGTCATTTATACCAAATTACAGGTTTCCAAAGTTCATCTGTACTGTTTTTTTCCTTTCCATGTTTTGTTAGTGTTTCCCACTCAGCACTATTTTTATTGTGAACTAAAGAATGTTTGAAATATGTCTAGGCATCATGAATTCTAGATTAGTAATACAGAAGTTCAGTATAATTGTATGGCATTATTAATGAACCAAAGTTGGATCTTGCCATCTGACTTTCTGTCTTTTATTATAACAGTAATCAAGAGACTATTACAAATAAACTTCACTTTCCTTTACAGTAAATTGTTTCTTAGAAGTGTTCTATCAATGCTGTGCCTTAGCCTTGCTGGAATCTTGGCGCACAACTCATAGGTATCTCCCAGTGATCTCCTGCTTGTGCAAAAATAGAATTCTTTGTTCCCCTTCTCTACTATCATGAATTGATTTGGCTTAAGACATATCATGTATTCTGTAGTATTTTGGGGGATTAATTCTTCAGTGTAACCAAGGCAAGCTTCTCTAAGATTACTTATTTGAACTAGGTTTATGGACTAGTTTTAAAAATGGCCCTCAGAACAGTAATATTTACCATCTTATAAACTCTCAATTGCTTCCCCCTAAATTTCCCCTCAAGCAAATTACAAGAAGACAAACCTTGAAGCTAATTTTGGTTTCACTATGCTGAACAAAGTTTTCCTCGGTTAATAAATGCTCAAGTTGTTTTTTTTCCTGAATTTCAACCCAATCAAATGCGATACAACCAGAACAAATGTGATAGCAGTATTCTCTTATTTCACTCCTTTCTGTTCACTGCAGTTTCCAAGGTGATTTAGTTTCTAAGTCTTTTGCTGAAATTTTCTCTGATCAGCCTTCTCCCCATAATCTTTGAGGTGGTTCTACCTGTTCGAAACTCCCACATAACTCGGTTCACCTCAGCCACCATCTCTGGCTTCTGGATCCTTTTTGCAGCAGTTGTACACCATATAACAAGAACAAATTGGATATTGCATTTTTTTTTCTTAGTAGGCTGTGCTGTTTATATTTGACCAACTCTGCCTAAAAGCAACTGGCACACCCTCCCTCCCTCCCTCCGTGTGTCTTGTTTTAAATTCAGAGTGCATCACTTCAGTTAATCCCCCTACAAAAAAAATATTGCCCCCAAACTAAGGAGTTTCCTGTTACCTGGATCTCTTTTGGTTTTAACCATTAGAATTCCCATTTCTACATTTTGACTGCAATGTAGCAAGAGACTTCTCTTCCTGGATAATATACAACCTAGTCAAGCTCAAGGCCCGCGGGCTGGATCCAGCCTTCAGGGTGCTTAAATCTGGCCTGCAGAGCTGGCCTGGAAATAGCAAAGGACTGGCCCATGGTGCCTCAGCTAGTGAAAAGGGGGCATGGGGTGAGAGCCCTGTTTTCAGGCTGGACGGCCTGCAGCACCCTGCCATCCAAAACGGGCTGCATTTGGGGAGCCCGCATCCCATTTTGGCTGAAGGAGGCACCCGTCCCATCCCCCCCCCCCCCCGCCCAGTTCACAGAGAAAACTATGCTGATCCGGCCCTTGAAGAAATCCAGTTTAACACCCCTGGTCTAAGCATTTCAAGCTGTTCATTCAGCCAGCCTCTGAGCTGAGAAATCACAAAGCAAAAGTACAAAACTTTTGCACTTGCAAAAGACTCGTCTTAAGACACCTTCCAATTAATATTTTCTAGGTTTCAATTATGACTGCCTTATCAAGCTCACTGGGAAGAGAAGACACAACAATTATTTATAATAACTTTGTTGGCTATAATTTCCACTTCTCCCTGAAAGTCAGATGGATGTTTCCAGAAGCTTTGTGTTAAACACGAGTGCTTACACTTGACCTTGCGCTTCATCTGCTCTTGCAGCACAGCAGTGCCTCTTTCATCCTGTGAAAGACAGGTGCAATTTGTAGCCACACAAATTATACAGTCCTTGCTATTAACATTCTTTTATCTTGTGAATTACTTACATTGATTACACTGAAGAAGGGTCTATGAAATGTTGCTAACGTAAGTCTATGATTTGGCTGTAATATATAATTCTTAAATTAAGACAAGACTGGAAAGAATTGACATCTCCTGGTAGCAGATGCAAAACTCAGATCCTGGCCACATGCAGTCATTAAGACACCCTGTGTTACAGTGTGCAAGTATGTCTTTGCTAGGCCCTGGTGTCCTGGCGAACTTCCAATTCAGGTAATTATTCTGTCTACCTAATCTCCCCTGTAGTTTCAATTGGATAAGTTATGGTGTTTTCTTTTGCCTCCTGCTTCAGATTGTTTAGCTTCTATGCCTGGGGTGGAGAGCTAGATACCACATTCCACTGCAGAATTAGCTGTGCTTCATCCTAAAACAAAACAAAAACAAAAACAAATGTAAGTTGTATCCTTGGAATGGATAAAGAGTGCCTATGCAAGGAAGACTTGCTATAGATCTTTAGTAGTGTTGAATGCTGTTCTTCGAGAGACCATCTTAAGTTCAAACTGATGCAGGAAAGGGAGCTCAACTGACTTTTCCCCCTAGTCCTATTATTTTGTTAAATCTTAGGCCAATTAAATTCCAATTTCAGACCCAGGATAAGAACAAAAAAGAGGGGGGGGGTACCCCAGTTGGAAGCACATTTTCCTCTTGATTCATTCAGATCAACTCTGGTTGGTTGAAATCTGCTTGTTTTTTTGATCTAAAGTTGCTCCCTCTCCCTACTTCCCAGCAAAAAAATTAGGAATAATGCACTTTAAAGGAAACCAGTTCACTCATATTTTACTTGCAATTTTCTATGGTATAGCATAGAAATTCATTTTAGTGAATTGATAAATATAGAGTGTTGGACTAGAGTTATGCCCATGCTTAAATTGCCATTGTTGTGAAGCTCACTAAATAACTCAGTCAGCTGCTCCATCCTACCTTAATCTTTGTCACAGGTTTTAAATAAACTGCACTAGAGGAAGGGATCATTTATATTTTATTGATATTCTGAGGAAAAAAATTAAGCCTAAGGGTAATAAAAGAAACTTGTTCTATGATGTGTAAAGATATGTAAAGTCCCAAAGGCGTGGCTTTTACTACAGATAGAAAAGTATTCCTGTTATTCCATGTTCTACTAATTCAAATAGCTTTTGCATAGGCTATTGATAGATTTTAAAGTTGATTTGTAATTCTGCGGTTTGGTTGCTGTAGGTTGGAAAAAGACACCTATACTTAAATCTCAGTATGTCATTCAGTTATAGCAAGCATTGAGTAGCACAAATACCAAAGAGAAGTAAATAGATAATAATAGAAATAGCACTTAGACTTATATACCGCTTTATAGTGCTTTACAGCACTCTCTAAGTGGTTTTACAGAGTCAGCATATTGCCTCCAATAATTTGGGTCCTCATTTTACTCACCTCAGAAGGATGGAAGGCTGAGTCAGCCTTGAACCTGGTGAGATTCGATCTGCTAAATTGCAGGCAGCTGGCTGCAGCAAAAGTAACTTGTAGTACTGCACTAACCACTGCGCCACCAAGGCTCAGATACTTGCCCTTTTGATTTCAGTTGCAAAATTTGCCATACAACTAGATGAACTGTCAACAGCACTGATATTCTAGGCATCACGGAATAATGCGCTATGAGATTTTTAGATGGAAGATCTTTATTTGCCTAGATAAGAAGAGCATGAACTTTTGCCCTATCATATCAAAATTATATAATAAAAAGATCTTAACTGCATTTTATATCATACACAGTATGTATTGTGGCATTTTTATCAAGTATATGTTGTGGCAGATCTCAGTTTTGAAGAGGCATTTCCTTCCTCTGGGAGATAAGTGGTTGACATCTTCTAGAAGGAACTTACTATTATTACTTTGTATATCAAAATATCTAAGCTTTTAGAAAACAGTACTGATGATAAACTTCTGACAAAATAATGGTGGGTGGAAAAGAAAGAAGTATGTCAGAATTTCAATCCTGAAATATTATTACCTCATCTCCAGTCGAGTAAATATAGTAGTCATGAATGGTCAAAGGATATAGGTACCCTCAGGTTGAAATGCATACTTACACATTTTATACTGATGCATACCTATACATTTCAAATGCTTATTTTCTGCTGCTTGGTTTGGTGTGAATTTTCCTGATTATGTTCATTGTTGTTGGATTTTTCCAATGAAATGGATCAGGAGTTGCAGATTGACTTAATGATTAAGCACCATCAAGTGATGTTGGCTCTTAGCAACCACAAAGACAGATTCTCTTCAAGGTATCTTTTTTCTTAACTTGTTAGTTATAATTAATATGAAATATTGATATAAGCTAAAAAGCACTCATCCGAATAGCGCAGTGCTGAATTTCTACCACTATTGTTCATTAATTGTCAGAGAGATACTGTTGATGTATTCATGTAAAGGTAAAATTACCATGCTAAACTTGTACCTTTTCAGCTGTTTGGAACCTAAAGTTTTAAAATTATAGTATGTGACAGCTTCTTAATTTCCATAAATATGGGTGATATTGAGCATTTTAAAATAAGTTTAATTTATTTACATTTAATAAGGCAAGCTTCTTGAAAAAAATACACAATATTTTTTATGAACACTGTCCAAGTCTGGCTTTTTTCCTCAGTCTGCAAAGCTAAAAATGCTGTCAATTGAATTCAATGGGACAGTCTTTTTTTTTTAAAAAAAAATAAGTTTATAGAATTGCAGTGTCTTGTACCTCAGGTGTACAGGGTTGCACTGTCTTCAATTTTCTATAAGAGAATTCATTATTAAACATCTGTGTTTATTCAATCTGTAGTAACTTTTATGAAATGTTTGGATGAAGATTTTGTTTTTCAGTATTACTAGCTGAATAAGCAAACATATTAACAAAATTTCTTCTCTGTGATAACAAATGTTTCCACTAGCTTTCATTATTTTTAGTACCAAAAGTCTTGGTACGTAGCCTCTGAAATATTTTGAGACTAGACATGTTTACTTACTCCAGATGTTTTTTTTTTCTCAGATATGGATCTGATACAGAGTAACATTCTGAGATTATTATTTCCTGGCTGTAATATCATAAACGAAAGCTTTGCTTTCCAATCATCAGTTGTCTTGTTAGAAATAGTTCATATCCATGATGTCTACCAGTATAAAAACTGTGAATCTCTATTGTGAAAATATATATCTATACTCTCATCCATCCATCCATCCATCTCCCTAAAAGCAAAAATGGAGTGTACCATAATCTAGGCAGTGGCTCATTCATAACTGTAGAAACCTTTTAAAAGTCTTCCAATATGTCTTCTCAATATTCTCTCTCCCTCTGTGTGTGTGTGTGTGTGTGTGTGTGTGTGTTCAAATATATTGGAAAGAAAATTTGTTTGCATTATGCAATCCTGCCTTTTTTATTTCTACAAATAATTCAAAATGGTGAACATATCCAACACACCTTCTCTGAAAAATGCCTTCATGATTATATGAAGGGGGGGGAGGGGAGAAAGAGAGGAGAGGGGAGAGATTGAGATACCGTCTTGCTTGAGATTTTTGGTATTATTTTCAGAAGTGACATAGCAGTTTCTTCTTCTTAGGGTTTAGAGTATGACTGGCCCAAAATCACCCAGCTGGCTTTGTATTTAAGGCCAGATTAATGAGCATTCATACTTTAACAGATAACAGATTGAGTTGGAAGGCACCTTGTAGGTCATCTAGTCCAATTCCCCACCCAAGTGGGAGGCCCTTCACCATTTCTGGCAAATGGCAGTCCAATCTCATCTTGAAAGTCTCAAGTGATCAACTTTCCAGGTTTCTTCTTGATATCTTAACCACAATGTCAAACCGGCTCTATCAAAAGTATTTTTCTCTGAATGCAGGAAATATAAATTTATTCTGTTTTGTTTGATGGAATCTAACTTCCAGAACATGGAAGGTTTGAATCATCTGAGTCTTCAGCAGTAACTTAACATGATAGTCAATTGAGGAACATGCAGAGTGGATCCTACTTATATTTACTGTATCTTATTCTTGCATATGCAGTATAGGAGGAAACACTGCATGTGCCATAGATAGATCTAATTATCGTAGAGTAGATCTAATTATAGGGGCAGGGAGCAGTCAGTTGAAGCCCTGAGGGGTTGGATTGGCCATCTGGTAGGTTGAGGTTCTCTACCCTTTCCCTAAACACTTGGGAATGTAGTTACTTTCAAAAGGACTACTTTTTGATGAGACTATGCAGTTTTTCATTCATCTCAGCTTCTACTCCTTTCTCTCTTTTGCTCCTTAGATTTATTTTAGCAACATCAGGGACTTTTCTGCAGTCAGTTATGGAAACCTATGGAATTAAGAGGGTATTTTTATTTTTGTTCCTTTTAAAGTCTGTTTTGAAAATCTGTACAATATTATTCAGGGATGGGGAGGCCTTTGTTATCATTTTATTCATGTTTGTTTTCTGAACCTATAAAAAGTTGAATTTACTTAGCCATGCCATTTTTATGACAAATATTATATGCTCTTCATTGCAGTTGATATATTAAATGTTCTGTCTCTCCATCTCTCGGTGTACATAAAGTTGCTTTAAAAAAAGACCTTCTAAAAGATCCTGTACAAAACCTATAAAATACTGAAGTAAAAAACACAATGTCATTAAAACAGTTCAGTATGTTTTCAACAAATTCTAATTTGCTCATATTTGAAAGCTTTATCTTCTTATAATAAGCCAAGCTTCATTTCTTCATGTTACAGTTCCAAAAGAATTTTCTTTCTCTAACTCGCAGCCAGATGAAAACTAAGCAGTATGTGTACCACTGTTAGTGTACTCCTGTTACTGAGGATATGCAAATATTTATTTCATTGGGAGATTAAAAATTGTCCATATGCCTACCACTGTGTATTCAAAGTATGGCTGAGCGTAGAACAGTAGAATAAGAAAAATAAAAAGCGGGGGAGAACACACAACCCCATAACTGGAAATATCTGTTTCACAATCATGAACATCTGCCTCCTCTTCTCAAGGAACAGTGAGTAATCTGGATATATATTCCCAGAGTGGAATTTGGATAATTCAGATTAGAAGTAATTCTTGATGTTTTAAGGAGTCTCTGTCTTTATTACAAAAAAATAATTACACAACCCCTCAACACAGCACACAGGAAAACAGAAGGTTATTTAGATAGCAAGCTCCTGGCAGATGTTCAAACAACTGGGATAGCTAAATTGGCTTGAATCAATAACTTCTACCAGCCTGGGAAGAAAACCTGTCATCCACTTAACGCCTTCTGTACATTTTGGTACACAATTCCACATTCATGTAAAAACATCAGTTTGCCCTGTGTGATATTTACAATATTTTTTATTTTCATATGCCAATTATCACCTTATTAGAAACTTCATATCGGTTAATACCTTGTTTAACCTTTATTTGTATACATCTATGAATGTCTTTACCATATAGCTAATTGGTATAAGAATTGCTGGTATAATTTCCTTATTTAAGCTATAGTGATGTAACTAATTAGCTTTACTTAGTAATATAAAAGTAATCCATTTAAAGAAGAGGCTTTTATTTCTATTTCCATGTTTTCCATGCATATTTTTTTTTTCTGAAGTGTATCTGAAGTTGGGCATCTAAAAGCTGTTGATATGTAGATTATGTATTCCTAATCATTTACATTCGGGTCTTGATGGTAACCACAGTTCTTTCTCTCAGATTTTCACATCCTGATGCCCTAGAAATATTTTGGGATATTGAAAACTTGTTTGCTAGAGTTTTGGGAACCACAGTTCAAATACATAGAGGGTATCAGGTTACAAAAGTTATCTGTAAGAACTGTCTGATTTATTTCAGAAGAAACAAATCATACTTAAAATTCAATTGTAGACATTTATCCCATATCTCTGTCTGAATCAACAAAGCATCGTTTATAAAAGAGAAATTGAATTCATCAGGATATTACATTATCAGTAGAAAACACATAATACACAGAAGAGCAAGAGAAGTCAGTCTCTTGCAACAGCCTCAAGGCATAAGTATTTCGTGGATCAACCAACTGCCTGACGTTTATTGTATATTGGAGATAAAGGAATTTCCAAAACAGCTAAAATGTATTTTACTAGACATGGAGTTTAATATCAAATTATGCTGTCCACCTCATTTGTGTACATTATACCCAGTTGACCTAATCTAGTCTTCTGAATCTGAGAATAGATACGAAGAAGGCAGTCTTTCTCTGATGGTCCTAATATTCTTCCTCACAAATATAGATTTGACTCTCTCATTCTTGGCCATAAATAAGACTGTCAAAACTATTTTAATTAGGTGGACCTTTGAAGGTGTAGTAATGACATTGGGCTGGTTGGAGTTTGGAGTGGTTTTAGAAAGATTTTATGAGACGCTATAGTATTTCTTTTGGTATGGTGGTAATCTGCCAAAGATATTGGGATAAGTGCAGTAGCCCTAAATAAAGGTAAATAAATAAAACGTAAATAATAAATACATAAATATACATTTATGGAGTCAAGGGAATACTAATGCTGATGGACCAACCTGTCCCAAAGGCTGGAGGACCATGATTTAAATCTGAAATAGGGACAGACATAATGCACCATTTCTGGAATCACTTTTGGAAAGTTGCCAAATCACTACTGGGATCAGTAGATCAACACAGTTGGAGGGGGAAGGGTGCGCGAAGGAACATTTTGGTGTTTCCAGATGATACCATTCCTGGAATGATGTGTTTTGCACATTCCTCCTCTTGAGCCATTGAAGGGCTATTATTCCCCAATTTACTAATCTCTAAATTGGGTTGCCAACCTTTTGGACCTCAGGGACCATCAAACTCACAATTTTAAATCCCACGGACCACTAATATGAATTTTGACTGATGGTGGCTTGCTGACGTTGATGGGAAAGTTGGTCCCATATTCCAGAGCTGAAGTAGTCACAGGACTGGCCCTTTGGTCATCCCGGAGCAGCTGCTCCTCCACCTGGGTGCACCGGCCTGCCATGGACTGGAGGAGCTGCTCTGGGATGACCAAAGGGCCAGTCCTGTGACTACTTCAGCTCTGGAATATGGGACCAACTTTCCCATCAACGTCAGCAAGCCACCCTGGGGTGGATTTCCCTCCCCCGCTGTTGGTCTTACCTTCCAGCTCCCACTTGTGTGGTTCTACTCAAGGTTTGCGCTCGGCCAAAGGGAGGGGGCAGTGGATGGGCAGGCCATGTGGGCGGTGCAGCCTTGTGTTCCTGCACAGCCTGGATTAATTGCTTTGGGGGGGAGTGCTTTGGGGGGACATTTCTCTGTGGACCACCAGTGGGCGACCACTGCTCTAAATGAATCCGGATGTCTTCTGTGTGGATCTGAATCTAAAAACGAGTTACAGAAAATTGTGGCAGTTACCCTATATTTGATCTTTAGTTACAAAACAAATAGTGTTAAGACCATGCGAACTGCTATGTTTTATCTATGTATGTCATTATGGCAATAGTTCAAATTTTACTAGGCTCAAGGTTGACTCAGTCTTCCATCCTCCCAAAATGGGTAAAATGAGGACCCAAATTGCAATATCCTGACTCTGCAAACTGTTTAGAGAGGGCTATAAAGCGGTATATAAATCTAAGTGCTATTGCTTTTGTTATTGTAATTTTCGAATGCAGATGCCATCAGTAGGTGGAACTCAACTTACAAATGTCAGTTCGTCTGTGTCCATTTGATTTACCATATATTTTAGATGACTTGGGTTCCTTTGTTTCAAACAATAAAAACATTGCACAAATATCCATAAAATTTTGAATTATTCTTTAAGTGTTGAATTATGAATTTTGTAAAAGTATCTAAAGTCACAGTCAAAAGTTTACAGAATGTCAGAAATCAGATACAACTTTATCTCTGTAATTCTTTGGAGTCTCTGTGTATGTCTCAGTATTTTAAAACTAAACATCTGCACCTGCCAATTAAAAGAAAATGTACTTGTTTGAGCATTAGAAATTAAAATAAAGGAAATACATGGATTATGTCAATAGCCACTTATGGAAAAATACACTACCCTGTCTCAAAGTTCCTAAATTTTAAAATAAATCTAAACTTTGATAGATCTGTAGATCAAAGCAGATTTGACTGATATATGTTACTCATTTAAAATTCATTTGCACAACTGAAAGGTAAGGATAATTATATAAAATATAATAAATTATATTTGAAACCTCAGCTGCAAGGGAAAAGTCCATAAAACTAATCAGAAATTTGCTTTCATGTTTCAAACAAAATCCATTTAAATCTATACCATGAAATTTCATGGTGAAAAATGTTAGGGTTTTTTATATGAAAATGCATGCTATAACAGTGTATTATCAATGTAATTATAGAAATATAAAGCACTCTTTCTCAGTTTAGATCATTCAGAGTAACAGGGAGCTCAGGTCCCATTTAACTCAAGGATTTCATTCATGTTGAGTTCTTAAAAAATGAACCCCTGTGGTCCCTTGGGGATCAGAACACTCTTACTCCTTGCATCCTTCAAGAAGCATTGATTCTTTGGTGCTCTCTGATCTCAGTTTGCTTGCAGATGTTTTGTTACCAGACTAGGTAAAATCATTACTGCTTGTGATGTTATCTTGTCAGTAATGAAACATCTGCAAGCAAACAAGCGCCAAGGATTCTGTAATTCAACCCTGAACTACATACAGTATATTCTTTTACATTGGAATGAAGAGTTAACGTTTGCTTTGTTTGCAGCAAACTATAACTGTATTAAATGGAGTCAGATTTGAAATAAGTTTGTCATCCAAAAGACCAAAACAAAATATGATGCAGGAGGGCAATATCATAATGATTAATCAAGTCCATTCTACTTTTGCAGTCATACTTCCAAATAAAATGAAAACATACAATGTATAGAAAGACTTTAGTAGATATGGATGGTACAGGAATTCCTTCTAATAGGAGCTTTCCTTTTTTCCTGGTGAACTGCTTTGTAGAATAAACAAGACAGGGACTGGAGGAAGGCTATAAGGAAGCTAATTAGTGAAATAGTGACCATTCTTCTCAGTCATCAGCTTTCTGGCAGCAACTGATAATCGCATCTTACTAAGCTTACTAATCTTATTCATCCCATTCTATTCTAGCATCTGATAGCTTCCCCCTTAATTGACAGGTCCCTTTTCACTTCTGCACCTCTCGCTGGCATCTTTGTGGGAGGATCACTTTGGAGCATTACATTCACAAAAAGAGTCTCCAAACTTTGACTTAAGTCTTAATGTTAACCTGATCCCTAACTAAGTCTCAGCTTCAATTGGTGAAACAAAGGCACATAAATCAGCTAAAGCTCCAGGCAATGAATTTATTACTGTGAAATATTATGCTTTTAATTTGAAACGGCCGACCCCAGTTCTTACTGCCCTGTTTACTTACATTAATCCACTGCACAAATTCCAGAGCCTTCACAGTGCCCATTCATAAAATGGGTACCAGGCACCTACCTATACTATTTATAGTTAACTTTGTAAGTAAGTTCCACGCCAGACACTTATCCAAAAAATTAGTTGACTGGATTGACCTAGAGCATATTTTGGCACATGGGAAAACAGGCTTCAAGGCTGGATATTCTATTTACGGACATGCTCTTTATCATCTGGCCAAAAAAAGGCACCTCTAAAACAGTTAATATTATTCACTGCATTCATCGCTTTTATTTATTGTTTATCATATTTAGAAACTTTTAGGTCTGCATTCAATCTAGTTCCCAGAACAAGGCTAAGGACTAAGCTTAAGATTACAACTGACAGTTGATTACTATTGCTTACGCATAATCTGTATAAGAATTCTGGAATCAAAGTTTGATGCAGTATGTAAGGATACTCTAGTAATGAGGTTCCAGGCTACAGAATGAGGCAGGAATGTATTTTAGCATCACTGTTTTAATCTGTACATAAATCCCCTCAGTGCCAAACTAAATAAATTAGAACATTGTGCCAAACTAGAAAATACATTGCAACTTTGTTGTATGCAGGTATTTCTATCACAAATGTTAATTGGACTTAATTTCTGAATGCTAATTACTGCTCTGAGGAAGCACTTGAAATCAACTATAATAAAACTAAGATCCTGATTTTTACAGAGAAATCTAAACTGCACATCTGGAGGCCAATGGCCAGAGTATTGAACAGATGAAATCTTTCAAATATTTGGTCATGGTTTTTCAGTTTCATAAAATATAGTACACACCAAACTTATAGTTTATAAAATTATAAATTTATAATTATAAATTTAATTATAAAAATGCTAAAAAAAAAAACCAGTGGCCATACAGCAAAAGTCATGCCCGAAGACTTTTGTGAACAGCTGAATTGGACAAATGTGGTGAAGAACAAAGGACCAGCAAATTTCTTTAGAAACAAAAAGACAAGTAAGTGATTGCCCACAAAACTCCAAACAGCAGCTCATCGCAAGAAATAAAGCAGGAAATAAAGAAAGATGACATCTTGCTCTTAGCTGCAGTGGAGACTTTAAAAAGGACACTAAGTCAGCTGCACTCACTTTCTAATTATTTTCAAAAATGAACTATGGCACTTGATATAGAGAATTTTCAATAGAGACTTAAGAGTTTTAAAAACAATATATAATTGGCCAAAAGGTGTTTAATTAAGAGTTATAAATAGATTTAGAGACCAGAGAAAATTGGAATATTTGTACTTTCATTTTAAGATTTAAAAAACAAGATTATTAAATAATATACTTGTGGAAAATGACAAACACAGAATATTAGGAACTGAGAGGACCAAAACTGACTGACTCTAACTGACATTAGAGGGGACTAATGGACCAAGCACAGAGGAAAATGGGGGGAGGTGTATGTTTAAACTCAAGGACTTGTCTTAACTGGTAAGAGGTCCTGGAAATTCTGATCATTTTTATCTGTTATCAGATCAGCATGATTCAGTTTCCTTGGAGGTAGCTAAATGTTGTTATACTGGCTGTAAAATTAGGCTGATCATGGAGAATCCACCATCTATTATAATATTTTATCTTATTTAAGACTTTATTTTTTATGTGTCTTTGTTTCCAATTCTGGTCAGGGACCGTAACAAAAACATTTATTCATCCCTCTAGTACAAAACCTGTCAAAGGAACTTTTCTTCCAGGGTACCAAAAAATGCTAAAGCACGGAGGTAGAAGTTATGGGAATAAATATCTCTGGCATCTCTAGAAAGACTACTAAACTATTTGAAGGTCAGAATGTTGTCTTATGCTGTATATTTAATCCTAATGGTTAAATTAAAATGTTAATCATTTATGCAAGTTTAGAGAGAGAACAGCTCAGGAACAATATTTTTATGTGGTGGCCCCAGCTTAATTTTACGTCAATCTGGAAGGCAATCAAAGCAAAACTTTTCTGCAGAGCCTTCAATGTTATTGCTTCTATGTAACTTGGAGCTGAGACTTGTGGATGATATCAAATAATGATATTAAATCAATAGGCATAAGCGAAAGTGATATTACCAAATTGATTGCAAAGTAATGAAGAACAGATAATTAAAATGAAGATCATATCTTCATATTAGAAATCTTTGAATATGAGCATGCTTATTGCCAAACTACATTTTATTTTTAAATATTTTTACTTCCATTTCTTTATTATTTTGTATTGTTTATAATTTTTGTTTACTGTTCAAAAAGGATAAAGGAAAAAATACAACAAAAATGTGAGGAAAAGAAATTCTAATTTATCCTAATTTTTAAATGAATCATTAATCTTGATGACAAAATAATTTAATAATATGTTTCTTTCCATTACATCAATCACGGCCAGTTCACAGACAGAAAACAAGGTCCAGATTATTATTTTGGAATGGCATTCAAAATTCAACATTGAACAGTAAGCTTCTTCTCTGGTCTTGATGCTCAATAAACCCATATTTTTTCATAATGGAAAATTTCAAATGTTTAGTACAAAATTACAAATAATCTTTCTAACACCATTTTAACATTCTTTAAGAGATATCCAAATAAAATATCAATAGAAAATGCCTATATTATGTGTTCCCGAAACTCATTTTACAATTGGTGTTCCAAGCCATTATCTGAAAGAATCTTGTTTGAATTAGTAATAAATGCAACGGAAATGTAATTTTCTGCTAATCAATGTTTTAATTTCTATTTTACACATATGCACAAACTTAAGAAGGACTGGAATCATGTGGAATGTCATATATTTGTATGGCAAAATATGAGATAAACAAGAAAATCAGATTGATAGATCCTCACTTTTCCTAAAAATGAATTTTTATTTGACTGCATATTAAATATTAAGCCACAAAATAGCTATTCTGAACCTCAGAAACCTGCAGATTCTAGTTTCTTTTTCAAAGTCATTTTTGCTATCCATACAAGTACTTCTGAAATTGCCATACCCATAACCTTACAATACCTGGTTCAAGGCATTTGCATGAAGACAAGAGATTACAGTAAATTCTAAAATATACTAATTACATGTATTTATAGGCATTTCTGTCAAATTTTAACAAAGTGAACATAGTCATATTTTATTGGGTTAGTATACTTCAGTACATGGTTTTAAAATATTCAAGTATTCTACATTACTACAGATGTTACTCTGTGTAACAAATTACAGTGCCCAGAAATCTTCATTATCATCTTCCAAAAAGAAGAAACTCACCTGAGTAAAATGAAATAGTAATCACAGTCTCATGTAGCTCAAGGTATCTGGAATGACAACAGCCATATTAGTTGCGGATTTTTTTTAAAAAAATGTGTTATATAGATTATGTGCTATGCGATCCATATTAATCTTATTAGCAATCAGTTTGAAAATTTAACATCAAAAAAATGATATTGAAGGGGAGAGTGAAAACTATTGAAAACTATAGAAAACTATTGCCAAAATTCTGGAGAGGCAGTAGTGTGCACCTCATTCACAAATCTACTTCAGAAAGTAACTGTAAACATCATATTAATTTCTCATATGTGAGAAGTTTTATGAGAAATCTTAATTGTTTGTAAGCTGCCCAGAGTTATGATACATAAGACAGGAAGCTATTTTAGCATACCCTAAATAATATTGAAAATTATATTATGCAGTCTTAAACGCTTAAGGTCCTTCAAATTAATTTTAAAACAGCACCTTTCTGGATCAATTTATTTTTTGAACCTTGTTATAAATGGTATCAGGAATCATGCCATCTCTAATATTAAGTAGCATATATAAGTATTGTTTGGCAATAATGACTAATAGCCAGTGACAGTCTTATCTTCTATATAACATTGGCAGTTCTCACTACATTTTGTATTTAGTGAATACAAGAACTAGGGGGGGGGGGGAGCAAATGATAATACATTTCCCATGACATAAATTACATAATTTTTGCACTTGTGCAGTGCAGGTAGTCCTTGACTCACAACAGTTCAGTTAGTGACTATTCAATGTTACAACATTACTAAAAGTGACTTATGACTATTTTTCACACTTAACCATTGCAGCATCCCCATAAACACATAATCAAAATTCAGATGCTTGGAAACTGGCTCATATTTATGATGGTTGCGGTGTCCCAGGGTCATTTGATCCCTTTTGCAAACTTCGGACAAGCAAATTTGATGGGGAAACTGGATTCACTTAATACCTGCAGTGATTCATTTAACAACTGTGGCAAGAAAGATCATAAAATGGGGCAAAGCTTGCTTAACAAATGTCTTGCTTAGCAACAGAAAGTTTGGGGCTCCAGTGTGGTTATAAGTAAAGGACTACCTGTAATACCATGTTCAGTTCATTTGGACCTTATTGGATGATAGTGGTAGTTGTACTGTTGAATTATGTGCCATTTCTGAAGCACTTTTGTCTTGAGTCTCCTACTATTTAGGGCTGCTGGCTGAATGCATGTTCTAGGATTATAAGAGTATAGAACTTAGCAAAACAGGAAATGATCAGTTTAAGTTAGGTTCTGGAAATGTAATTCTAGACAATTACATTTTCCCAACCAGTTTGGAACAGCTTTTAATGCTGCAACAATTTGATTTCCTAACTGAGCAACACAATCATTTTTGATCATTTTGTGTGCTTAATTTAAAAGAATTTAAAAGTGAACATAAAATTTGGCAGTGTAAAGCTGATCAATAGTATCCACAGGTGGCAAAACAAAAAAAGCAGCATTATGTTGCAAGAATTATTTTATACATATAGTATAATATCAAAGGAGCAGAGCATACAGCATGCCATTGCTTTCAGTATTATGACAAAAGCAGTAACTCTAACAGACACTTTATGAACATGGAAAGTAGATTTTTCAAATCATAGGTATATTATGTTGGGTTATGAGTGTACATTAGCACAAATCATACATATTTGCTCCTGCTTCAATTACCTGATTTATACCAGTTTCTCAGCATCATTTTTCTTCCTGCATTGAGCAGGAATATTTTCATGACTTTTTTACTTGTTCTTGAGAACGAATAGGATCTCTATGTTATTGAAAACATTAATAATGCTGGATCATAGCAATTTTGGGAATTCCCTCATATGAAATGGAATATGAGCTCAGAGTTATATCAGACATTTCTTAATACTTTTTTTAGCTATTAAAAGCTAATTATGGGGGGGGGGGTGTCTCAAACTTTGCAGGGTCATGATTCCTTGAAATGATAAATGAATTTGTATGAACCATTGAAATCCAGTTTACAATAAAACAATAATTAGTAATAACCCATCATCTAAATAATTTTAATAAACTTTATATTTTTGAAAAGATCTCAAACTTGTGTGGGTTTGAGAAATGAAAACAAAAATAGTGAACTGATAAATAAGTACAAATACATAGTAAAATTAAGGATCACTTTCTTAGTTAGGCACAAGCTGTTACAACTGATTGCATATAATAAGCAGAGTATATAAAAGTAGAGAATAATAGCTAAGAATTCTAACAAAGATGTGTCACTGCCACAAATATAAATGGGATATGTAATTCGGTCCTATACATGCTTACCATGTAAATTCCACTCAAGTCAGTGAAACTTGCTTCTGAGAGAATTGTTATAAGATTGCATAGCAATTTCCACATAAATTGGATTAGGATTGCATCTTTGACTTCACATTCATTTGTAGGAAGAAGACATGAAGCTGATGAGATAAACCTATTTTACCAACAAAGAAAAATATTTCACCTCAAAAAGCTTTGTCCATCTGGATTTAACCTGACAAGTTATGGAGAATTTGTATTTTTGCCTTAGTGCAGAAAATCGAGTAAGATGGCTTGATGTAACTTCCTTTTAATCTATGTTTATCTAAATTGACCATTCATGTGTATTATTCATTAATATTATTTTATTTTCTGTGACAAGAGTTGCTCTTTTCCACATTGTTAAATCATTGTCTTCCTATCATGATTTTTAAAAGTTTACTTTTTATTTTCCATATAATTTGAAGAAAAAAACAGAATATATGAAAATGGTTTTTAATTTTTTTTCAAATAACTTTATTTCATGTTGAGAGTCACATATTAATAGAAATTTTATTTAAATATCCTTGTAGAGTATGAAAAGTGGGAAAGCCTTATTCTATAGATAGTATGTCATAGACATTATATATATCTTTGGCAGGTACACTGGAGCAAGTTCCCTAGAATGATTTTAGGAACTAAGTGGGATGAAATATCCCAATGACCTATTAATTTATCATTTTTCTACTTAAATATGGAATTTGATGGTTACAATAGCAGTGTTCTCACAGATGTTCAACAATAAACATTTCAGCTTCTCCAGGTCAGCCAAATATCAAAGTGACTGGAAATTCTGAAGTGTTTCAACATCAGGAAATAAAGCCTGAAATTTGTTGAATTTTCCAAAATGTTATTTAATATAAATTATAAGAGTAATAAAAAGAGTAGAATAGAGATGTGTGGTGAACAAGTAGATTCATTTTAAATGTTACTTCTATTTTTCCATTTTCTACAAAATGACTATTTTAATATGAGGCGGAGAGAAATCCCACGTTTCAGAACAATTTAGTCTAAAAATATTAACATCTGCAGGCTGTGTTATATTCTAATTTTTATTATCCAATAACATTCCCACCAAGGATTCATTTCCATCTTGAAAGTTCTGAAGAGTGTTATTTAACAGTGCACCCAGATCATACACTTTTGTGTCATAAATATAAAGCCATTTCTATATGACAGATATATTTCTTATAAGGTAAGCTTTCTGGATACAAAATATACTTTGTCAGATCATGTGCGCTACACATGGGTTTCTGTGGGAGAAAAGGAAATGTTTCCAACATTACCAGTAAGTAACGTAACTTTTGTTCCTGCATCAGATGTCACAATGCAGTTACTACAGTAACATTGTCATTTCCCAAAGCATAAGCCATTTTGACATCATAGCTTCAAACAGATGCCTATGAAACTACAGCTGCTTAATTACTGTTAGTTCAAGAAAATTTACTATGACTAATCTATTTAGTAATACTTCTTTGCATCCAACCAGATCCATAGCCAATTCACTTGCTAGAGAGTATATCTCTACTTATAATAAAGCTGTATTTCAATTACCTACTGGAATATATTCAAGATTCTACACGACACCCTGCAAGTTTTCTTGTCATTTTTCCTTCATCTCTGAAGGGACATAAAAACTACACAAAAATAGTTCAATGGTGCATCATGAAATTACTAGTCCAGAGCCATTCAAAGTATGCATTGCAGTTTGCATAAATTGAACTTAATAAGAATGATTGCTTCCAAGCTACGTAGCTACAAATAACCATTTTAAAGCATTGTCATTTTTGATACAGCTTTTTTCCCCCATTGCTGATATGTAAATTTGTAGATTTTTTTTTTTTTACTGAAGAAGTAACTTCTCAATACAGGGCGTATGTGAAAATTGTTGCTAAACATGAATAAAAGGTGTTGAGCCTTTTATCTGCAGAGCTGTGTGAACAGCCTCACTCCTGTACCTCAGCCTATTAGTGAATAAGCATGGAACACAATTCATAAATATTACATCCTGCATTTTATTCAATTTCATGTGACAAAAATAGTAACCTAGACTAAGACATCCATTTCAATCAGTAGATGTGTCGAGCCAACAGATTTAATCATAAAAAATATTGGATCTAGGTAACAATTCCCAGCTGGTTCAGGGAGGCTCCTAGCCCTACATGGTATCACAGTATAAAAATAAGTGTCTCTCTTCACCATGCAGAGAGGAAGGACCTAACCCTGAATACAAAGTGGGGTCAGTCTTACTGTACCTTCATCAGCCATCTTATTTACAACACTTTACATCTCTTTTTTAAAATATGCACATCCTTTAGGGAGAAGAAATAACACTACATGGTACCAAACACTAAAAAATAAAGCACACCAGAAATGGACACAGATAAATAAAAACATTCATTTTGCTGAAAAAAAACAGCAACACTAAGCCACCTCAGTTTTCTTTGTTTTCCAATTTTGAAACACCCCAAACACAAATGTTGCTCAATCATTGATAGAATGTGTTTTTAATATACAGATGTGTATTGGTGTGTGGTATGTCTACGCACATTCACACACACACCCCACATACATATTTAATAATATGTACATGTCCATATTTATATTTTATCTATCATTGCCGTAGAAAACAGAGCTGTAATAATTCATTGTTCATTTCAAAATAGTAACAAACCACTAGTAAGTCTTTTAAACTTTCCATTCAGTGATATGATGGCAGAAACAGTCCATCCTCTTATAGTAATGTTTTGTTGTGGTTGCACAAGAAAGAGATTGTCCTATTTTTCTTCCAGTCACAACTGAGAAGACCTCACTGTCTGATTCTTTCTTCAGGGGCATAAACATTGTGTGCTGTTTCCCAGCTACCCATAATGTCCCTTGAACAATTTTGTTGAAAGGAGGATTCTACTGTCAAGATTCCACCATGCTTGTAATGCACAAAAATGAGGTAGTACACAAAACATTTACTGTTCAAGTTTTGATTATGCCCCAGCCTCACCAACACTCTAGTTTCAGAGTGGAAACATTCCGTTTAGTCACAATTTTAAACAATGCTTTAAACACATGAAAATTATATTAGCGTATTCAGAGTACATTGTGCTTTGTAGTAAATCTTCGAATATTAAATAAAACAGAGAGATTGGGAATTTACGTACAAGTTTTTAGAATTTTTGTTTTCTGTTTTGCTTTACATACCAGTGCTATTAAGCAGTCAGCATCGAGTTTGTGGGTGGGAGTGAAAGAGACAGAACCGATTACAGCAAAATTAAGCCTACACAATGTTTTCTTTAGCCTCTCTTAGACTTGCACTGATATCACAGCCCTAAGATTAACATATCAAAGGTCTGTTGGAGGGTGGGCTTACAAAAAAGTTAAATGAATCATTTTGGTCTAAGAAGTGGCAGGCCCCATTATATCCAAGAATCTGACAGTTCTTAGCAGATTTTTTTATTATTATTAAAAGGAGCACAGATCTTTCATACTGTTTGACCTTAAAGACAAACACAACAAACCCTTCTCCCATTTTTCCTCAAGCCAAAGTACTATTTATAAAATAGTTTACATCTTTGTTCAGATTCAAATTATAGACAAACCTCCCTAAATATAAAATACTAAAAGTGCAATAGTATAAATTAAGAGTTTGCAACCACATTATACAAACACTGCCTTTTATTGTACAGCCTTTGATAACATGAAGTGTTTTATTCACAACTGCTTATAGTGTTGTGAATAATCTACTGTAATAAGGTTTGTCTGTAACTTGTTTTTCCAACTATGAACTGAAGTTCACACTACACTTTTTCCATTTAATAGAACAACTGTCCACATAGCAGCTACAAAGATTTAAATTAAAATGGTTTGTTACTGACAGGTACTTGCACATTGAAAGCATGCTATCTTTCCCAATAAAACTTCACAATTTTGCCTGCATCAAAATAAACCACTTATTTATAGTAAAACAAAACTTGCTTTAAAAAAAAGTCACATAGCCAGGTGTATTTTGCCATACAAAAGCTTCATTTAAGAATGGGGCTAGTATATTGTCTGTTACCCGCATTATCTTTACATTATAAATACTACAGACAAGAATACTGTAATCTTAGACAGCATTAGGGTACTAAATCACTTATTGAATGTTAGAGGAATTCTAAGAACAGTTCAAGTTTTTAGTTGAGAAGAAGAAAATCAGCAAAGATAGAACTGGACTGAAATGCCATTGTGAAACCCCATTTTTACTCAACTGGTGGCATCTTTGCTTTTTCTGAAGCAAAATTTGAAACATTTTGGCCTCCTTCAGTCCCTAATGGAATTATCCAATGATTTATCATTTGCTTAAATTTAAAAAAAAAAAGGTTCATAAGTTCTCACTAATGGTCAGGTCACTGTTGAAGTAGTACCATGCAATCTTGCGAGACAACTTTTCAGCAGACACAAAGTTATTGTATTTCTGCTATTGATAAATCATAAGAGTTATCTAGGCAATTAGGCCACAAAACTAAAGTTTAATTCTCCAAACTGTACATGAAAGAACAAATGTTGTATTTGAGCAGTGGTCCAACAGTTATTTGTACTGAATGCTTTTAATTTATGCCAATCTCTTTATTATCCTCAATAAACCTTGTGAATGGACGGTTGGCTCCCGTTTCAGAACTCGCTTTGTCCAAGCCAATGATGGGAGGGCTACTAGCAGTACGAGCTTTGTCCATTCCACTGGAAACGTTACTTAAAGACGGAATGGCACTTCCGCCTAAACTTACTGGGAGCTGGGGAATGCCTCCGTTCTGTATGACAGAAATTTCATTGTTCTTCATAGCAAGTCCATTAGTAATAGCTGCAGCATACTGGTTCCAAAAATTTGGGTCAACATTCATTGCCCGAGCTGCTAAATCCTTCTGGAACATTTCTGAAAACTTCAAAGCATCCCCACCTAACAAAGCCATGGGATTTTCCACGGACAGTCGACGCCCACGCCGTGCAGGAGCATTATTCCACATATGAGTTCCCATGTGAACCTTAAGAAGAAGAACAGACAGGGAAAAAATGGGCAAATGAGCAAGAAGATTTGCACAATTTACAAAGATGCAGGCACACATTTTAAACTGGCAATAGAAGACATTCTAATTTCACAATTTAAAATGTCAAGTAATGCTAAACATTAACTTTCTCATGCACAAATTACTAATTGTTCAAGATTATCAGGCTTACGGAAGTTACGTATTTCAGGGAGCTTTTAATGTCCTAAACCTGTAAATCTTGTTAACTTTTTAAGAATTAATATATGTGAATTTTTGCAACTCAATTACCAGTATACTCATTTACTTGGGAGCAATAACTTCTGTTATATGAAGTTTCCAACAAAGCAACTACGCACAGATGCCCCTGCCCAATAACACTAGACCCATGGCAAATTATAAAATAAAAAGGATAAAGAAAAAATTATCTCTTTTTGCTTGTTCTCCAAATAAACATTTTTTTTTCTATTTGTAATAGTCTGAATGCAAACTGTCAAGCAAAAGGAATTTTCTGATTCAGCTCGCATGCAAGTTTTCATTTTCTCCTAAAAATAGTTCCAGATGTTCAAGGACCTTCAGAGTATCTTCTAGAGGTACTGAAGACTGGTCTAACAAGACTAAGTATATTCTGTTTACATTAATAGACCTTTTCTACCCAAACTATTAGGTTTGATTCATCTAAAATTGCCAAGGACTAAATATCTTAAGAAACATTCAAATATATTTGTTACAACTCATTTATTTTGCACTACTTATAAACAGATTTTATATAGCTATATATTAGAGTTGGGCTAACATCAGTTACAGGACTTTTCCTTGATTTGCCTATAATCGTATAATTACCTGGATTATGTGGAGATATAAAAAGCAATGGTCTACTTTTCACGTTTCTTTAGTATAAAAAACCCTTAAATAATAGGGGGGGAAAAACGCCACTATAAATATCAAGAAGGCCTTCTTACAGATCATTTGCCAATTTTGAAGAACTGCATCCCACTATGTAACCTTAGTACCTGGAAAATACTACTGAAAGTCCTGCTTCTCTAAGACACAATGGTGAAAGAAGCTGCAATCTGAAACTTTTGCAGGAAAATGGGATGAAAATTGGTTCATTAATGTGGACTTAACATTATTTCATGAACTGAATCTTTTTTAGGATTCTTAATTTTAACTATTTTTGAATATTAATAATCCCAAGAGTTCAAAAACCACTATTAAAAAAGGAGGAAGAAACACTCTGTAAAAATAGAATACCTTGTCCATGAAAAGAGAATTCACTTGGTTTTGAGATGGGCAGCTGTGTAAATATGATAAATGAATAAGTAAGATTTTATTTTTTGATGTGTGATGATATATACGGAATATTTGATTTTACATTGATTTAGAATGGTGGGGTTTGGAGATGAGGCCAAATCATCAGCTTGATGATGAATGAGAATGAACCACAATCTTGCAAATCTCTTCTCTCCCTCCACCTCCCAATGTGGGTTCAAGAGTTTTAGAAGAGTTCACATCCCTCGTTGATTAGCTTCCCCATGAACTGTCATTTGAACCTGACAATCAACCTGGACTGATCTTCAGATTAACTTAATGAAATTGGCCTGTCCCCATTATTCACAAATAAGATTACATACCATTTAATACTAAACTGTAGTTTAGTATTAATCTAAATATTAAGCTCTAGTCACTAACAAGGAGGGTAGGGGAAAGCAAGTGAAACCCTATAGCTTGCCAAAAATCGTTTATATTCAAAACAATACTTTAGCCTAACATCCAAATTCAATCCATTTCTCCTGCTCCGATTTGGTCTCAAGGAAGATGAAGAGGAGGAGCCAGCATCTGCTGAACAATCAGGTTCAATGTGAGCCCTTTATGTATTTTTACAGGATCTCTTTTAATATGAAGTTTACCTTCTTACCTTAAGATTCCCTTTTGTGGTAAAAGCTCTACCACAGATAGTGCATCCAAATGGCTTTTCACCAGTATGGGTGCGTTCATGTATCTGTAGTGCACTTGCTGAGGAGAAGGTCTTCCCACATGACTGACAGTTGTGTTGTTTTGGAGTTCGACGTGGTGGGGGTGCCAGCATAGGGGTGATGCTAGGACTCATCACTGTCTGTGGTACAGCAGGAACCTGGATTCCAGCTGGAAGCGATGGAACCTCGCCCAATGAGATCGGCTTGCTGTGACCATTCACTTCCATTTTGATCATAGTAGGCGCAGTGCTGGTGACCAGGCTAGGAGTACTTTGGATGGGACCTAGAGTAAAGTTGGGTTCAAATAACTGAGAAGGCAGCTCTTTTAATTTGTGTGTCAGTAAGTGCTGTTTTAAATTACCCATAGTGGAACACCCACGATTGCAGACTGTACATACAAATGGACGCTCTTTAGTATGGCTGCGGTAGTGAATTTCCAATGCACTCTTACAAGCAAAAGGCTTGCCACAGACATTACAAATGGTACTTTTAAACTTACCGCGTTCTCTGTTCAGGAACAGCAGGCTAAAAGGACCTTCTTCTTTGATGATTGGCCTCCCGGGGTTGGTGGCTGTCAGATCCAGCGCGCCTCCATTTTCAATAGTAGGGGGTGGTGGGGGACTGTCAGATTTTTCTGTCTTTAATTGTATTTCTTGTGGTTCCTCGTGGTTACTGACACCTGGTGACTTAGATCTAAAACTTTCACAGTTGCTATTTTCAGGAGAGAGAGCTTGCATGGACGAAGACGATTCTGACATAGCAGGACTCCCTGCGCTCTGACTTTCCAGATCTCCAACAGCTGATGAAGAATCATTGCTTAAGTGGTCACTTTCCCCTGACCCATTTTCTAAAGATTTTAAATTGGTCAACTGTTGGCAGTTCATGACAGAATCAATCATTTTCATTTGATTCTCAAGAGCAGCAATGCTAGAAATTACAGATGGGGGAGAAGATGGACACGATCCAGAATAAGGTAGAAGGGGCTTGGAGGGGTCTCTTATATTATCTTTTAATTCCATGTCCTCCTCCATGGAATTTTCATCGATATCATCATCATAGTTGCTCAGTGTCTCTGCATTCTTTTCATCAAAAGAAAGCTCTGAGTCCATAGCATCTTGGAAGCCATCTGGTAATGGTGTGTTTGGAATTTGCCCACCCATATGCATACGAATATGCTGCTGAAGAACAACAGCATTTGTAAATTTCTTCTGACAAATGGGACATGAATGCTGTACTCTAAGTGGTGGCTTCGCTCGATGAACTCCAAAATGTGTTTTTAGATTGCCTTTTGTAGTAAATGCACGTCCACAAATTTTGCATTTAAATGGTCTTTCTCCTGTATGAGTTCTATAATGCATCTTGAGAGCACTCTGACAACTGAGCACACGGTGACAAATGACACACTGATTTGGATCTGTCATCTTCTTATCAATGTTTTCTACTAGCTGTTGCAGTTTTGAGGTTTCTGATGTTTGCATAGAGTCCAATAGACCACCAAATGGAAATTTAGCCTTGAACTGGTCAGACAATGCTGGAAGCACAGTGTTTGGGAGGCTTGTAGAAATACTGCTTTCAGTAACAGCACTAGAAGCTGTAGAGGTGGGTACTACAGAAACCTGACCACTTATAGAAATATCTCCCAACCTTGCATTTGTTACTGGAATATTGACAGGTTCAGTTTTAGTCATGGTTGAACTAGCATGAATCGGTTGTGGGGATTCTGCAGACAAAGGAATGCCTGACTCAGAATTGTTTAGGCTTGGGGATAAAGAAGTGCATTCACTAGACACTGGAGATGTTCTCTGAGGTGATCTGTTCATGGGAGTAATGCTTGGGGAATCCCCGTAACTATTTACCCCTGATATTGTAGGGGGAAGTTGCAGACTAATTGAAGTTGGGACAGTTGATAAAACAGGCTTGCTATCCAGCCATGTGGTAGCTGGTTTTTCCGGTGGCAATGACATCCCGTACGGAATTCCGGAACAAGTGGGAACATTGTCGAGGTACTCTGGAACCGGATATGGATTCATCTGAATGTGTGGATACTTTTCTTTATGTCTCTGAAAATGAACTTTCAAATTACCTTTAGTAGAAAACCGATTGCCACAAATATTACACTTAAAAGGTCTTTCTCCTGTGTGTGAACGCAGGTGAATCTGCAGCGCGCTATCACTCCCAAAAACCTTGGCACAAAATCTACATTTATGTTTAAAAAAAGGGTCCTCAGAACTTGTCTTAGG
Source organism: Pseudonaja textilis (assembly GCF_049901715.1). Taxonomy (NCBI): domain Eukaryota; kingdom Metazoa; phylum Chordata; class Lepidosauria; order Squamata; family Elapidae; genus Pseudonaja; species Pseudonaja textilis. Next base: position 141,519,421 of record NC_141992.1, read on the forward strand.
CTCAAAAACAGATACATTTGGTGGCTTTCCTTTGCGATGCTTCATAAGAGCAGAGAGAGGATCCAACGCATTAGCTGTTGCAGCGATGCTAACCAGGGGATTGGGGAAAATTACACTACTGGATGAAGTCTGAGGTAGAAGTGGGTTTGGCAGGCTGGAAGTTGAGGCGAGGAGATTTCCAGGTCCTACGGAAGGTGGAGTTGAAGGGTTTGGGGGCTGTGAAGAGCTGCTAGTAATATTTGACACAGAAACAGGTGTTAATGAAGAAGTAATTGCATTAGAGGAAGATGGTGTGCTTGTTTCATTTGGGACAGAAGAACCATTGCTTGACATGTTAGGAGTGCTTGCACCTGACGTGGGCCTTGATATGTGCTGAGTACTCTCAAAGGCAGTTGGTGGGTTGCCAGTGGCTTGGGCCACTATGGCAGAAGGAACAACTGCTGCTAACTGAACAGCAGAGTTTGCGGCAAATCCCTGGAGCTGGTTAGTGGCTTGCACAGGAGTGCTTTGGGAAGGAGTCGTGTTTAAAGTGGGACGTAATGGCTGTCGATTC